>NC_064867.1:17003618-17193618 GCF_024139225.1 Suncus etruscus | reverse complement strand
AACTGCCTTGAAATGCTAAAAAGCATTTTGGAAGGCGAAGAGGGGCCATGTCTAGTGGTGCTCAGGGTTTACTCCTAGTTCTTTCCTCATCTATCACTCCTGGTGGGCCGCAGGGGACTATAGGGAATGCTGGGGATCAAATGAGGTTGCCTACCTGCATACAATACTATCTCCTAACCTGCAGAACTATCTCTCCAGCCTCAGAAATTCACTTTTCCCATACATATAACAAGAAGGACCTGGGCATTTATCACTCACCCTCGAGGAATCCCTGAGCATATGCCTGATTATGTAAGCATAAAAAAAACAATTTTTATGGGACCAAAGTGATTGAACAGTGGGGAGAACATGAACATGCATTCTGGTGACCTGAGTTCTATTCACAGTACCCCATCTGATACCCAGAGCCTGCCAGGAGTGATCCCTAAGTACAGAGCCAGGAGTAAGGTCCTGAGCACCATCAGTTGTGACCCAAAAACAAATCTTAAAAATAAACAACCCAAATCACTGAAATGGGATCTTTGTAAACTATGTTTGACTCCACATTCTGGATTTTCCTAAAGCTCTAGTAGGGTAGAGTAGGGTAGTAGTAGCTCTTGCAGGGTAGCTGCTTTTGTAATCACCCTACTTGGCTGCTGCTATAAACAGAATATTTGTGTCCTCTTAAAATATACGGGGCCAGGAAGGTGGCACTAGAGGTAAGGTGTCTGCCTTGCAGGCGCTAGCTAAGGAAGGACCGCAGTTCAATCCCCCGGCATCCCATATGGTCCCCCCAAGCCAGGGGCGATTTCTGAGCGCCTAGCCAGGAGTAACCCCTGAGCGTCAAATGGGTGTGGCCCAAAAACAAAAAAAAATAAAACAAAACAAAATATATATTGAGGGCTGGCGCGATAGCGCAGCAATAGGACTTTTGCCTTTGCATGTAGCAGATCCAGGACGAACCTGGCTCAATCCCTGGGGTCCCACATGGTCCCCCTAGCCAGGAGCGATTTCTGAACACATAGTCAGGAGTAACCCCTGAGTGTCACCAGGTGTGGCCCAAAAACCAAAAAAAAATGTATATTGAAAAGACTATACACAAAATGGAAGAAACTATTAACCCAATACCCATCTGTTAAGGGGTGTAAATATATAAAAGAAGAAATAAAGATGGCCAAAAGGCACATGAAAAAATATTCCTCATCACTGATCATAAGGGAGATGCAAACCAAAACAGCAATGAGGTACCTTCTCACACCACAGAGACTGGTACACATCACAAAGAACAAGAACATTCAGTGCTGGCAGGGATGTGGTGAGGAAGGAACTCTTATTCACTGCTGGTGGGAATGTTGTCTAGTCCAGCCTTTATGAAAAACAATATGGAGATTCCTCAAAAAACTGAAAATTGAGCTCCCTTAAATCCATCAATACTACTCTTAGGGATATACCTTAGGAATACAAAACACAACACAAAAATGTCCTCTACACACCTATGTTCATTGCAACTCTATTTACAGTAGCCAGAAACAACCATATGCCCAATAACAGATGAGTGGCTAAAAAAAAAAAAAAAAAAAAAAAACCTGTGGTACATATACATAAAGCTTTCAGGAAAAATGAAGTTATGACATTTTCCTATACATGGATAAACATAGAAACTATTATGCTGCATGAAATAAGTCAGAGGGAGATAGACACAGAATAGTCTCACTCATCTGTGGGATTTAAGAAAAATAAAAAACAGTATGGTAATAATATAGACAGTATGGTAATAATATCCAAATACAATTAAGTTACCACAAATATTGGTGAGTGCAGCTAGAGAAATAACTACACTAACAATTATCAACTATCACTAACAACTATTGGAGTGAGAGAAATAGAATGCCTATCTTGAAGACAGGCAAAGGGTGGGGGAAGAAGAAAATGAGGGGCATTGGTGATGAAAAGATTGCACTGGTGAAGAGAGGTATACTTTTTATGACGGAAACCCAACTACAAACATGTTTGTAACCATGGTGCCTAAATTAAAATATTTAAAAATAAATAAATAAACTAGAAACTCTTCAGACACATTTGTATGAGTGACAAATAATCTGGTAAACTGCAAATAATGACTAAGACAATTGTAAGTATTGTATTCTAATAATATAAAATTATTGAAATTTTTTATTAGAAAAAGCCATCTCTAGGGCCGGGCGGTGGCGCTAAAGGTAAGGTGCCTGCCTTGCCTGCGCTAGCCTTGGACGGACCTCGGTTCGATCCCCCGGTGTCCCATATGGTCCCCCAAGCCAGGAGCAACTTCTGAGCACATAGCCAGGAGTAACCCCTGAGCGTTACCGGGTGTGGCCCAAAAACCAAAAAAAGAAAAAGAAAAAGCCGTCTCAGGACCAGAACAATCATATAGCAGATTAGGTGCTTTCCTGCATGTGGCCAATCAAGATTTTATACACAGCAACCATATGTGGTCCCAAAGCCTCAGCAGAAGTGACCCCTGAACAAAGAATCAGGTATAGCTTAAATTATAGAAAAGAAAGAAAAAGAAAAAAGAAGGCAGCACTCTCTAGAAGCCAGTATACACATCTTGCTCTTAACTTGCCTAGCCTGTGAGAAATTTATTTCTGTTAAGAAATTCATGTCAGGGGCAGGAGAGACAGCATGGAGGTAAGGTGTTTGCCTTTCATGCAGAAGGTCGGTGGTTTGAATCCAAGCATCCCATATGGTCCCCTGAGCCTGCCAGGAGCGATTTCTGAGCATAGAGCCAGGAGTAACCCCTGAGTGCTACCAGGTGTGACCCAAAAACCAAAAGAAAAAAGAAAAAAAGAAATTCATGTCAGGGGCTAAAGCAATTATTTGCCTTACCCAGATTCAATCCCCTGCATCCCATATGGTCCCCTGAGCACCACCAGTAGTAATTCTAAACACAAAATGAGGAGAAACCCCTGTGTACCATCAGGTGTGACCCCCAAACAAAACAAACTGATAAGAACTTCATGTTGCCTGTGTTGGGAACATAGTTCAAAACATGAAGCACACTGGAGCCCGGTGCCCTGAGCATTGCCAGGAGTAGCCCCAAGCACAGCCAATTATGGCCCAGAAACTCCAGAGGGAGAAAAAGAAAAAAAGAAATTTATGTCACTGTCTGTGATATTCTGTTATGAAAGCCTGAAGAAATAAGCTAAGACTCTTCCCTCCCTGTCCCTGACTTGTCCCTATATCTCCCAAATGACCCAACTGCCTTAAGTCCTTGTTCGGGGCTTCTTTGGGACACTGAGTCAAAGGAAAGCAGAAGAACATCTCTGAGTTAGGAACTGTGCAGTTTCTGCAACACTAATAACTCTCAAATGAACTGTTTTCCCAACTGGGGGGACCCCACACCACCCCAGGGATCCTGAACTTTGAGCAAACAGAGCTAGGAGAGGTACAGGGAGGAACTGGCTCTCCCAGGCCCACAAAATCTAGCACCGGCTTCAAGGTCAAGCCCGCAGAGACATTCCTGATCCGGCCACACATTGTTCTTTTGTCTGGCCCCGAAGCTGCCTGTGGCGGCCTCCTAACCTCATCCGGTGTGCAGATGCCCCGGCCAGGCAGCCGCTGGTGGCCTGAGGCGCCACCCTGGGCAGCTGGCCCTCTGCTGAGGAGAGGGCAGGGCTCACTTTGTTCCCCAGGGGTACTCCTGTTGCCTTGGCTTGGCAGCGGCCCAGGCTTTGCCCTCCCTGCAGCAGATGGGCAGAAAGTTTGGGCAGTCTGTGCGCCTGGCACTAAGCCCCCAAAGGACACACAAATGTCTTTCTGGTGAATGCCAGAGCTGAACCGTGCCACCGAGAGCCTCCTGGTGTCCTTTAAAAATGAGACCGCCTCTTGCCTTTCCACGGAGAGCCCATGTTTTAGCACCGCTAGGGAGTAAATAGCCAGACAACATGAAATCATTAGCCTCTATCCCTCTGGGACAGAGTGTGAAGTAGCAAATCTCCCCAGAAAAGCATGTGATCCCTTTCGGTAACAAATGATTCATTCCAGAAAAGTCCGTTTTGTCCCCCTAGTGACAGGGTTTTAAAATCGGGACCTAGATCCTATGGCCCCAAGAAATAATCTCTTATTATCACACCGCAAAATGAATTTAGTGCTGTAAGACTTTGTGAAGTAGGAGACAAAAAAAATGTTTCTCAGGGGCCTGAGAGATAGCACAAGCAGTAGGGCATTTGCTTGCACGCAGCCAACCCAGGACAAAAGGTGGTTTGAATCCCAGCATCCCATATGGTTCCCCCTGCCTGCCAGGAGCATTTCTGAGCACAAAGCTAGGAGTAACCTCTGAGAGCCGCCGTGTGTGACCCCCCAAAAAAAATTGTTTCCCAAATTTTCTGAGATTAGAGGAGGAGAAATCCAACATGAACGTCTCTATTTTAATCTTGGAGTGTGGTACAGCAGTTAGTTAGGCACTTGCCCTGGATTTGAGTTCTAGAACAAGCAAAGCAAATTTCTATTTTTTTTTTGTTTTGTTTTGTTTTGTTTTGGGGTCACACCCGTTTGACGCTCAGGGGTTACTCCTGGCTATGCGCTCAGAAGTCGCTCCTGGCTTAGGGGACCACATGGGACGCGGGGGGGGGGGGGGGGATCGAACCCAGGTTCGTCCAAGGCTAGCGCAGGCAAGGCAGGCACCTTACCTCCAGCGCCACCGTCCGGCCCCAAATTTCTATTTTTCATTTTAAAATCTACACCAGCCTTCAGCCACATGTTCATCCAACATCTGTGGTAGCAGCCCTGACCCTGATGCAAGTGGGAGGTGGCTTTGTCACCTTTCCCTGGTGGCTACTCTGGATGAGCCGGCAGAACTAGGCTTGCAAGGGCAGTAGGTGCCCCACACCCCTCTTCTAACCTGGTTCCTGGGCAGTGCTGAGACCAGTCTCTCCAGGGTGCTGTCTAGCTTAGGGCCAGGCCTTCCTCTTGGGAAGGCATCTCTCTTTTCCCTTGTCCCCAGGTCACCAGGACTCCATTCCCGACCTCTCCTCCTTCCTCAGACTGTCACCTCCTGTTCTCCCGGGATCACTCCCCTCATTATTTAAAGCAGTCTTCTCAGCTGCCCTTTCCCATTACCTTCTTTGAAAAGCCCAGGAATCCTTTTCTTTGAAAGCTCTTGAGACAGAAAAGCAGGGAGAGCCACAGAGAGAAAACATATCAATACCTCTGGGAAAGCAGTGGGGGGTTTGTTTTGTTTTGTCTTTGTGCTGGAGAATGGAACCCAGGGCCTCATGCAAGTAAGGCAAGAGCTTTATTGTTGAGTTATCTTTCCAGCCAAGATTTTTAAATTTTTATTTGGAGTCATATCTAAAGGTGTCTGGCCCTGTATTGGGGGGTCACTCCTGGTGGTGCTGAGGAAGAAAACAGGTAGATATTATGCAAGATATTATGCCTTAACCCCTGTACTATTTCTTGGTTCCATGAAGACTTTATTTTATAGTTGCATGCTTTTTTAAGTTAAGTTTGTTCATAATACTACTGTTCTTGGGTATGTTTTTTATGAAGTTTTGGTATATTTCTTTTTTTTGTTGTTTGTTTTTGTTTTTCGGGCCACACCCGTTTGATGCTCAGGGGTTACTCCTGGCTACGCGCTCAGAAATTGCCCCTGGCTTGGGGGGAACCATATGGGACGCCGGGGGATCGAACCGTGGTCCTTTCCTTGGCTAGCGCTTGCAAGGCAGACACTTTACCTCTAGCGCCACCTCGCCAGCCCCAGTATATTTCTTTTTTAAAAAAAGCAGCCACAGGGGCCAGTGTGATGGTACAGCAGATAGGCCACTTACCTTGCACACAGCCAACCCAAATTTGATTCCTCGCATCTCCTATGGTCCCTGGAGCCCTGCTAGAAGTGACCTGAGTACAGAGTCAGAAATAACCCCTGGGAACACTCATCTGTTACAACTACATAGTTATGGCCTCACACTACAGTTCTGACAGCATACTGTTCAGTAAAAATAAAACGTAAATCAAATGTATAGTGAAATTTATAGCAGTCTTGTCTGTTAAAAGTTAAAAGAGACAAGTACATTCACTTTCACAATATATAAAATCTATTGAATCTGTATTTTACACTAAAGTTAGTTCTTTTTTTTTTCTTTCTTTTTTTTTTTTTTTGTCTTGTTTTGTTTTTGGGTCTCTCCCAGGGTTGCTGAGAGTTTACTCCTGGCTCTGTGCTCAAAAATCGCTACTGGCAGGCTCTGGGGACGATATGGGATGCCAGAAATTGAACTTTGGTCTGTCTAGGCCAGTTTCATGCAAGGCAAACGCTCTACTGCTGTGCTATCTCTGTGGCCCCAAAACTTAGTTCTTTTCTTTACTTGTTTGCTTTTGTTTTTTTGGACCACACACAGTGGTGCTCAGGGCTTTTTCCTGGCTCTAATCTCAGGGTTCATTCTTTGTGGGGCTCGGGTGCCAGAAATCAAACCTGAAAGCAAGGCAAGCAGCCAGTCTGCTGTACTATCTCTCTAGCCCCTCAATTTACTTTTCAAGTCATCACCAGCTATATATGGATAGAAGCCTATGTCTAACATGTCTTATTTTTCTTCCTCTCTATCCCTGTTCTTTTTGTCACAAACAAAAACCTGAGGCTTGGCAGAGTCTAGTAAGTCATCAACATAATTAGTAATGAGTAGTGGTTTTATTAGTGAACAAAATCCTGTTGGAATCCTGCCTTTACCCCCTTGCTATTCCTGTGACCTCTGATAAGCTGTGTAGAGTCTCCAGGTTTCAATTCTCCTTCGTTGGAGTCAAAAAGAAAATAATTCCTGCTATCACAGTGGTTGCAAGGGTGAGAAGCCTTTCAAGCAGCTAACCTTAAAAGAATTTAGTCGGGGCCGGAGAGATAGCATGGAGGTAAGGCGTTTGCCTTTCATGCAGGAGGTCATCGGTTCGAATCCCGGCGTCCCATATGGTCCCCGTGCCTGCCAGGAGCGATTTCTGAGCCTGGAGCCAGGAATAACCCCTGAGCACTGCCGGGTGTGACCCAAAAAAACCACAAAAAAAAAAAAAAAGAATTTAGTCAATGTTGGTTGGGGCTGGGAAAAGGACTCAGTGTGTACCTTCTATGGCTCAAATCTTGTGTTTGATCCACAGCACACAAAATAATTAAATGTTGACTATTCTCATAAGAAAAATAAAACAGTAGAGCTCAGTAGTTAGGACCGGGGTTAAAATGCTTGCCCTACATGAGACCTACTCTGCTTCAAACCTCAGCATCACACAGGGTCCCCAAGTACCTGCAGAAGTGGCTCCTGGGCACAGAAGCAGGAGTAGCCCCTGTGCGTTGCTGGGTTGTGGTGTGTGACCAACCCTTCCTCAAAAAAAAAAAAAAGAAAAGAAAAGAAAAGAAGGAAAGAGAGAGAAAGAAAGAAAGAAAGAAAGAAAGAAAGAAAGAAAGAAAGAAAGAAAGAAAGAAAGAAAGAAAGAAAGAAAGAAAGAAAGAAAGAAAGAAAGAAAGAAAGAAGAAAGAAGAAAAAAAGAAAGAAAAGAAAGAAAGAAAGAAAGAAAGAAAAAAGAAAGAAAGAGAAAGAAAGAAAGAAAGAGAAAGAAAGAAAGAAAGAAAGAAAGAAAGAAAGAAGGAAAGAAAGAAAAATTTACAAAGAAAGAAAGAAAGAAGAAAGAAAAAGGAAGGCAGAAAGAAAGATAGAAAAGTAAGAAAGAAAGAAAAGAGAGAAAGAAAGAAAGAAAAGGAAGAAAGAAAAGAAAGAAGAAAGAAAGAAAGAAAGAAAGAAAGAAAGAAAGAAAGAAAGAAAGAAAGAAAGAAAGAAAGAGAAAGAAAGAAGAGAAAGAAAGAAGGAAGGAAGGAAGGAAGGAAGGAAGGAAGGAAGGAAGGAAGAAAGAGAAGAAGAAGAAAGAAAGAAAGAAAGAAAGAAAGAAAGAAAGAAAGAAAGAAGAAAGAAAAGAAAGAAAGAAAGAAAGAAAAGAAAGAAAGAAAGAAAGAAAGAAAGAAGAAAGAAAGAAAGAAGAAAGAAAGAGAGAGAGAGAAAGAAAGAAAGAAATAAAGAAAGAAAGAAAGAAAGAGAGAGACAGAAAGAATAAAGAAAGAAAGAAAGAAAGAAAGAAAGAAAGAAAGAAAGAAAGAAAGAAAGAAAGAAAGAAAGAAAGAAAGAAAGAAAGAGAAAGAAAGAAGGAAGGAAGGAAGGAAGGAAGGAAGAAAGAAAGAAAGAGAAAGAAAGAAAGAAAGAAAGAAAGAAAGAAAAAGAAAGAAAGAAAGAAGAAAGAAAGAAAGAAGAAAGAAAAGAAAGAAAGAAAGAAAGAAAGAAAGAAAAGAAAGAAAGAAAGAAGAAAGAAGAAGGAAGGAAGAAGGAAGGAAGGAAGGAAGAAGAAGAAAGAAAGAAAGAAAGAAAGAAAGAAAGAAAGAAAGAAAGAAAGAAAGAAAGAAAGAAAGAAAGAAAGAAAGAAAGAAAGAAAGAAAGAAAGGAAGGAAGAAAGAAAGGAAGGAAGAAAGGAAGGAAGGAAGGAAGAAAGGAAGGAAAGGAAAGGAAGGAAAGGAAAGAAAGAAAGAAAGAAAGAAAGAAAGAAAGAAAGAAAGAAAGAAAGAAAGAAAGAAAGAAAGAAAGAAAGAAAGAGAAGAAGAAAGAAAAAAGAGAAAGAAGAAAGAAAAAAGAAGAAAGAAAGAAAGAAAGAAAGAAAGAAAGAAAGAAAGAAAGAAAGAAAGAAAGAAAGAAAGAAAAGAAAGAAAGAAAAGAAAAAACGGGGTAGGACATCTCTATTCTCTTGATCTGTGAACCTAAAATGATACTTCCTCTTCACGTTGCTCTTTCTCAGGTATGCCCTCCCCTAATTTATTCTGTTCAGCCCATCAATTCCTGCCCTTGGGCAGCCCCACACTCCCTCCCTCAGACCTAGCCTCCCCACCCTTCCTCTCCCTCCTTCACCCCTCTATAATGGAGTCTTAGTGTGTCTATTTTAGTTCTCTCATTACATCAAAAGGACTGTAGAACTTTGTAACTTAACATTCATAGTTGCTCAAAAATCTGCAATTTAGTCCTTGATTCAACGACCCGGTTTGGGAGGTTCTCTTGTAGCGGCTGTGTCACAGGCACTGCGCCCATTTTGTGGGCGTGGAACTGAATTTGCTTGAGTCCCTCCCTCTTAGCAAGCCCAGAAGCTGTTGGTGGTTCTCCCACAGATACAGGCACTGGCCAATCCCCCCATATCTGCTCTTCTAGTCTGGGGAGAGGTCACCACTCAGGAATTCCCTGTTGATTCGTGAGGTGTGTTTCATTCCGGTAGGATTTGTTTGCAGAGGCCAAGCACAAATGGGGTGCAACTAGGAGGACTATGAGGTAAACAAAGACAAGCGTGAGGCACATATTTAAGAAATGTGTCAATAAGGATCCCCTCAGGGCTGGAGCACAGTGTTTAGGGTGTTTGCCTTGCACACAGACCATCCAGGTTCAATCCCCAACATCTCATATGGTGCCCCAAGCCTGCCAAAATTAATTCTTGAGTGCAGAGCCAGGAGTAACTCCTGAGCACCACCAGGTATGGCCCAAAAACAACAACAAAAATGGAATTCCCTCCAATAGCCAGAATCTGGAAGCAACACAGGAGCCTGACAACAGATGAGTGGCTAAAGAAACTGTGGTACATCTACAAAATGGAATTTTATGTAGCCTTAGGAAAATGAAGTCATAGAAATTTGCTTACACATGGATGGACATGGAGATTATTATACTGAGTGAAGAGAGTCAGAAGAAGAGGGATAAACATGGAATAATTTCACTCATCTGTGGGATATAAGAAAAGTGAAGGACAGTATGATAATAATATCCAGGGAAAATAGAGATGATGGACAGGAGGACCACTCCGTGGTAGGAATTTTGCCACAAAGAGCAGAGAGTACAGTTAGAGTAGAGAAGGGTCTACTATGACAATGATAGTTGGAACTGACTACTCTGTACAAGAACCAGGTACTGAAAGTGGATGTGACATCTATGGCACTCTTCATTAACAATAGTGCAAACCTCAGTATCAATAAAAAAAATTAAAAAAATAAAAAAAAAAGGAAGAGAGAGAGAGGTAAAATGCCTGCCACAGAGGCAGGGGGGAGGAAGGGAAACTGGGGACATTGGTGTTGGGAAATGTATACTGCACTGCAAATCAAAGTGTCTAAAAGGGAAATAAAAGGAAGAGAGATAAGAGAGAGAGAGAGAGAGAGAGAGAGAGAGAGAGAGAGAGAGAGAGAGAGAGAGAGAGAGAGAAAGAGAGAAAGAGAGAAAGAGAGAAAGAGAGAAAGAGAGAAAAGAAAAATGTATACCCTAAAGACAGGAAAGGGAAAGGACATCTGGGATGATGAGACAGAAAATAGGGACATTGGCGACAAGAAATGTGCAGTGGTGAAAGTTCTTGTACATTGTATGATTATAGAGTTATAATCCTTAGCAACTTTATCTATGGGGGGAAAAACCAACTGTATTATAAACAACCTTTAAATTAAAACAGTAATAATAAAATATATACAAAAGTTGTAAGGACATTGTTTCTGTAATTATTCCTAGAAAAAAGGGAATTTCCTTTAAGTCATTACACTTTAGCCCTAAAGCTGGCGTGGAGAGTGGAAGGGGTAACCTCCAAGCAGTGCTCAGGGAGCCTGGAGACCACGCCTGATTCTTAGATAACTAACCCAGAAGGTCCTGAGGAGGTGGAGTTGCTCAGGTCTTGTAGTGCCAAATCAACAGCTGTTGATTCTCAACAGCCTTCGGGGCTGCACTCAGTAATCTTCAGGGGACCAGGTGGCACTGGAAATCTAACTAGAACTGGCCAAGACAAGCACCCTAGCCCCTATCTTCTGCCCCCCAAACTGGAACTTTTTCTTTTTTTTTTTCTGTAAGTGTTTTATTTATCATTGAAGAAAAACCACAGCAGCAAGTTCTGTGTTGGCTTCAATAAGACCAAATACTTACTCTTTAACATAGCTACCACACTCAAAAATTGAAGTCAACACAGTCGTTACTACAAATTGCTTTTTCAAAAGAATCTATGTCCTGGAAAGAAAAAAAAATAAGAAAAAGAACTTAAAACAATTCCTCCAAACCACACATTTATAAATATTGTCTTATTTAAAATGTTTGAAAGGCATTAATGGAAAAGCAGTTTGCTATTGGAAACAGAAGGAAGTCCACCAAAGTCCCCCACATGCTCTAAAACTGCAAGGCTGCAGCTGTTGTGGATCCATTCAGCAGTGCTCTTGTCATCAGTGACTACAACTTGTTTTATACTCACCTTTGAGTCCAACCTATAGAGAATTCCACTGTACTCAATGTTTACTGCACTGAGCGTAAACCTAAAAGCTTGCTACATGTGGAGTTAATAGTAAATACCTCAGCTACGTAAAGGTATATCTCAACTGCTAACGGTGTGAAAACTGTTTTGGAACTTTTTCTTTTAACTTTAAGAAACTTTACTGGGGCCGGCGAGGTGGCGCTAGAGGTAAGGTATCTGCCTTGCAAGCGCTAGCCAAGGAAGGACCGAGCTTTGATACCAGGCGTCCCATAGGGTCCCCCCAAGCCAAGGGTGATTTCTGAGTGCTTAGCCAGGATTAACCCCTGAGCATCAAACGGGTGTGGCCCGAAAAAAAAAAAAAGAAAAAGAAAAAGAAACTTTACTGAGACTGATTCGATGATTCGAAAGATTCGATGATCTGAAGTACCTGCTTTGTAAGTAGGAACGATTGATCCCAAGGTTTGATCCCAGCACTGGTCCCTTAAACACCAAGCTACTAGTAACCCCTGAGTACTTCTGCGTGAAGTCTAAACACCCTTCTGTGTGAGGTCTAGACACCAAAAAGAAAGAAAGCCCATGTCAAAAAAAAAAAAAAAAATCACTGTGGTTCAACTTCCCATAAATGTACTTTCAGCTGTTCCCTATTCTAATTTAACTTAAGAAAGTTCATATTAAAAGTCCAGTGTCCAGGGGCTTTCTGTTGAAGGTGACTTAACTAAGCATGTAGACTAGTATTTTATTGGTTCCTAAATCTTGGGAGTGGCACAAGAAAGAGAACAGTCATCAAACCTATTAGTCTTGGGATATCACCAAGAGACCAAAACAGTGAGGAAGGATTCAATCTTATTGGATCCCAAAAAAAAGTATCTCCCTGAAGACAAAAATCCCCTCAAGAGTCATAAGAAAACCCCAAGGAAAGAGGCAGCAAGAGTTTGTAAAAGGTGTGAGCTGCTGTCACAGATTCAGTCCAGCTCTCAGACCTTCCCTCCGGGCAATCCCATTTTCCTCCCCACAAACCCAGGTTGGAGAGTTGAAGGCAGAACTCATCTTGGCCCTCAGAGGCTTCAGCCTGCCAGTGGCTCAGCAAACTGGAAGTGAGGGCTTTCCCTGCATGTAGCCTGGATTGCATCTCACACACCCCTTCGAGGCTTGACTGGAATGTGCCCCTTCAGAAAATCTGAGACCTTGGTTAGAGCAAGGAAGATTCTTTTCAAGAAACTCCTGGAGTGGGGTTTGCTGCTTCTGCTTGCTGTCTTTTTCTCCTTCCTCCTAACTCCACAACAGGCTCCCCCTGGCTCATCCTCAAATGGAGCCCTGGTTTGATCCTCACCACCACCCAAATCCCCCTGGCAGAGTTAGATCACATGCTTGGCATGTACAAGACTCTGGATGTCATAAATAACTAAATAGATAAATAAATAGGGGTCTTTAAAAATGGCAAATATATTGGGGCCAAAGTACATAGCCAGGAGTAACCCCTGAGCATCATCGGGCAAGGCCCCAAAAAACAAACAAACAAAATTTGGTAAATATAAGAGTTGGACAGATAGTACAGCCTTGCAAGCAGTTTATCCAGGAAAGATGTGGTTAGCATCCCTGCATTCCATATGGTCCCCTGAGCCTACCAGGAGTGATTTCTGAGTGCAGAGCCAGGAGTAACCTGGCTGAGTGGGAGCACTGCAGAGTGGGACCCAAAAACCAAAAACCAAAAAAAAAAAATTGGTAAATATAAAAGATGAATAAATACAATGTTGATAAAATATAAGTAGAAATTTTCCCATGTCTTGGTGGATTTTTTTTTCAGAAAGCAACTTTACAGTGCCCAGCAAAAGTATAAAGGCTCATAGCTTCTGAACAAAGTATTTTACTTCAAGTCATCTAATCTATAGAAAATCTGCATATTTGCACAAAGCTCAGTGGAGATGGAAATTTATCACAGCGGTCTTTTTAATAATAAAAATTGGAAGATGAGTGCCCAGAGAGGTAGTACAGCAAGTAGAGCACTTGACTTGCACACAGTTGATCTGAGTCAAATCCCTAGCACCTGCTATGGTATCCCAAGCCTGCCAGGAATAAATCTTGAGCACTACTGGATGTGGCCCAAACTAACAAAAACGTAGGGTGGAAATAACCCAATTGTCTATAGTTTGAGAATGATTAAGTACATAAAATACATACATGTGCACTATGCATATACAGCGCAGTCATATTATTTACTGAAGTTTGGGGAGCAGGCCAAACTGTGCTGGCAGCTCCACCCAGGTTCTGATAGGGTTGCTCCCAGTAGTGCTTGGAATATCAGGCTATACCAGGAATCAAACCCAGACTTCCCTTATGCAAAGTATGAGCATTCATGATTTGCACTGTCTCCCTGGCCCTGTGGTTGGGTTTTAAACTGTCTAGCCTAAGTGCTCTGACTTGAAAATATTTCTTAATTTGGGGGTGGAGTTTGGGCCACACCTGGTGACACTCAGGGATTACTCCTGGCTATTTGCTCAGAAATCGCTCCTGGCTCAGGGGATAATATGGGACGCCCGGGGTTGAATCCAGGTCTGTCCTGGGTCAGCCTGATAGGCAAACGCCCTACTATTGTGCTATCGCTCTGGCCCCTCTAAATTATTTTTAATGGAAAAATTAAAAGACAGGCCAGAGAGACAGCAGTGGATAAGTCACTTGCTTTACATTCACTGACCCAGGTTCCATTCTCAGAACCACCCAAGTATTGAGCCAGGAGTAAACCCTGGGCACAGTTGGATGTGGCCCAAAACTCAAAAACAGGGCCGGGCGGTGGCGCTAAAGGTAAGGTGCCTGCCTTGCCTGCGCTAGCCTTGGACGGACCGCGGTTCGATCCCCCGGTGCCCCATATGGTCCCCCAAGCCAGGAGCAACTTCTGAGCACATAGCCAGGAGTAACCCCTGAGCGTTACCGGGTGTGGCCCAAAAACAAAAAAAAAAAAAACAAAACAAAACAAAAAAAAACTCAAAAACAAACAATAAAAGACAAAACCAACCTAGTGTGATCCCACTTTTTTCAGACATTCCACAAATATCTTGAGCAATGCTATAGCATGCAACCTGGAGAGAGGCTGTGGTTGCAGAGTGAAGGTTACGTTCTCTCGTGGGAGTGCTGGGAAAGAAACCCAGAAATGAAAGCCCAACAGGACAGTTAGAGATTATGATAAGAATAGAGTGGGTGGTGAAAGAGGATCAAGGAAAGGAAAGCTATTCTGAAGAGCTGGTATCTTTAAGACACATTGAAAGGTGAGAATAGTTCTACAAAGTGGGCTACTATAGGAAGCACCTCTTGGGCAGAGAGGAAGTCAATGCAAAGACCTAAAAGAAGGAATGACTCAGATTGTTAAAATCTGACAAAAGCACTGAGAAGGACTAGAGAGATAATACAGAAGTTAAGGCACTTACCTTGCATGCAGCTGACCCCTGCCAGCATTGCATACACTCCCCTGAGCACTGCCAGAAGGGATCCTTGAAAACAGAGTCTGAGGGCCCGGAGAGATAGCACAGGCGTTTGCCTTGCAAGCAGCTGATCCAGGACCAAAGGTGATTGGTTCGAATTCTGGTGTCCCATATGGTCCCCCGTGCCTGCCAGGAGCTATTTCTGAGCAGACAGCCAGGAGTAACCCCTGAGCACCGCCGGGTGTGACCCAAAAACAAAAAAAAAAAACAAAAAGAAAACAGAGTCTGAGTAAGCCCTGTGTGTTACTGGGTATGGAAAAAGGGAGGGAGGGAAGGAAGGAAGGAAGGAAGGAAGGAAGGAAGGAAGGAAGGAAGGAAGGAAGGAAGGAAGGAAGGAAGGGAGGAGGAGGGAGGGAGGGAGGGAGGGAGGGAGGGGGAGGGAGGGAGGAGGGAGGGGGGAGGGAGGGAGGGAGGGAGAGGAGGGAGGGAGGGAGGGAGGGAGGGAGGGAGGGAGAGGAGGGAGGGAGGGAGGGAGGGAGGGAGGAGGACAACAAAGGGGAAGTAAAAGGAATTCTGGAGAGGACAAGAGATGTTGGTCTGAGAATTAAATGTTCAAAATGGGCATCCAGTGCAATGACAGACTGCCAAATCAAAGCAGGCAAATCAAAGCAGGGTGACAAGTCATTGACCAGTGAGGGGACTGAAAACCCCCTGATGTGGTGCTTAGATTACTGAGACTGCAGACAGAAGTGAATGGCAAGGAGACAGTAAGCAGAAACAAAGAACGAAGAACAAATGATAAAGTACTGCTGGAAGGTTGATGACTGCATGGAATGATGCCCAGAGGAGAAGGAACTGTCAAGACTTTCCAGAGTCATTTAGGCCTTGGAGAAGAAAGAAGGTGGGATGGTTGGCATAGCTCTGGGGAGAAAATTGGACATATATTTTCTTTTATGGCTCGGCGAGACCTTTTTTATTTTTGTTTTTGTTTTCAGTAAAAAGACTTTATTTAGGGAAAGGCAAAGGAGAGGAAAGTAAGGCAAGCTCCCAGATTACGGAAGGGGGTCTCCTGAAACTGAATTTCAAAGAAAAGCTAAAACTGGTCCCTCTTTTTAAAAGATTTGTTTGTTTTTAATCTAGTCACTGTGAAATTACATAGTTATTCAGAATTGGGTTTTAGGCATAGAATGTCCCAACATCAATTTCTTCACCATTGTCCCTATCTCTCCACTACCCCAACCCCATCCCTATTTGCCTCCAATTTACCAGTCTGCTTCTATTAGGGTTGCCTTTTTATTTTTAAGGTCTATATATACTTTTTGCACTGTGGTTTACAGTAATGTTGCTAATAGGGTTTCATGCATAACACTTTATCACCTTTCAGCCCCATCTCCCTCTCTGGGCTGAATGTTTTCCTTCCATTCTGTTCTGTCTCCCAGACCCTAAAAGTGACATGTTTCCTTCTGAATACCAGTCCTCATGTTCTTTATTTCCATTGTCTTCAGGTATTTTACCATCACATTTCTTTACTTTTTAAAGACAGAGAAACTGGTCTGGAATGTGAGACCCTAAACAACGAATCTGGCTGCTTTGTGAAAGTAGAATTGTAAGAAAACTGAAGGGATTTTCTCAAGTTAGCTGGTTTTATTTTGTTTGGTTTGTTTGTTCACTTGTTTCTGGGTGCCAACCACTGACAAGACAAATGCTCTAACACTGAGCTCATCCCTGACTTCTTTGGTTTGCTTTAATGAATATATATGCATGATTGGTAAGTTAAAAAAAAAGTTTGACTTAGTTTTTTTTAGGGGGCAGTGCTCGGGGGTTACTCCTGGCTCTGCACTAAGAAATCACATTTGAGGGCCCTATAGAGTGCCGGGGACCGAACGTAGGTCCATCCCAAGTCGGCAGTGTGGAAGGCAGATGCCCTGCCCACTGTGCTGTCACTCCAGCCCAATATAGAGAAGGTCTCAACTTCTAAAATGTGGTGTCATCCTAAAATTTATCTTGACAAGATTAGAAATAACTATCTTTTAAGCTGGTAATTAAAAGATCTTGTAAACACAGAATACTTCTAAATCTCTATCAACATTCATTATCTTTGGGTGCCTGCTTCTTCTCGCTCTCTTATCCACCCTCCTTTCTGTGCAGTTTTCTTTGTTGAATCCCAGAAAGTAACATAAGAACTAGCTCCAAGCTTCAATCTTTGAGATGCCATCTCTCTACACAGAACCACTTCCCCGGTGATGTTTTGAAAAATTTAGAATAAATTTGATTTTTTTTTCAGGTTTTTGAACCACACCCAGTGGCACTCAGGGTTTACTCCTGACTGCACTCAGGGTCATTCCTGGAGGTGTGAGAGAACCATATAGGATGCTGGGGATAAACCCGGTTCGGCCACCATATGCAAGGCAAATGCCCTACCTGCTATTCTATAACTCTGGGCTCCCGGATGTGACTCTTGTCTGCACATGGTTTACAATATTTTCCTTGGAGACTATTTATATCCAAGGCACAAGTTTTCCAAGGCATCTCTCAGTCCCTCTCCAAAGCAATGAATCAAGATCTTGTGGGTGGGGTACAGGGATCAACACCTTCAACCAGATTACCCAAGTGATTTTTCTGTACTGTAAAGTCTGAAAGCTGAGGATATGATTCAAAGAGCTGAGTGTATGCTTTGCATGTGGGAGTTTGATCCCTGACATCACGTGGTTTCCTGAGACCTGCTGGGAGTGGCCCCCAAACACCAGTCCAGGAATGACCAGGGCACTGCTGGGTTGTGATTCGCAGTCTAAGAAATACTGATTTAGTGCTTTGGCTGGGGCTGAGAAGAGCCATTTCAGAGGCCTAATCATCAGCATGTGTGCAGCTCATGAATTACCTTTCCCTTCCTGGGACTTGTAGTTCAACAGATGCCATTCATTAAGTAAAATTATATGCTTAATAAATACATAAAGATGTAAAGGAAATGGTCAGGCTCAAGTTGTTGCTCTGTCATTGAAGTTGGACAATGTTTCTTTGGTAAGCTAAACTGAAACACAGCTCATCTGTTATATTGAGTTTTGCATGAAATGATAGATTTTCAAAATTTTTTTAAAAGTCAAATTACAGGAAATCGTCTCATATCTCTGAATGTTCTGAACCTTGTCACTTACCTTTAGATCCCTATAACCTGTTCTCAAATCCAGGGGCTAAACTTGAGAAAAACAAGGCCAGATGTTTTCCCCTGTATATACTTAGGATACTCAGCCCTTCTTACAATAAACCAGGAAACTGATCTCAGCTACAACATGGCTTTGTTTGTGGAGCAAATGAAAATATCATTACATGTTTTATTACACTTCAGCATCTATTTACAACTCTTTAGTCATCCTGAGTTTGAATTTTCCTTAGAAATGAAAAGTCCTATAATAAAAATTAATAAAAGGGTTATTGTTAGAAGATAGTAATGGAACTATAAAATATTACAATAAATTATAGCTTTGCTGTTCTTTAAGATTTATTCAATATGCACCCTTTCAAAAAAAGTCAGGATTCAGATAATGTTCTAGGCATTCAACAACAGCAGTAAATGTCACAAAGCAATCATCCTGATTCTTATGGATCGTTTTTTGTTTTGGGAACCATATATTATAGTATTCAGGGGCCTGTTCTGGGGGGTACTTCGGGGACTATATGGTGCTGGGGATCAAAATTGGACCTCTGGTGCAAAGCATGTACCCCAGCCTATTGAGTTATTGCTTCAGCCCTCTCCTGCAGTGTTTAATCTAGATAGAAAGGAGGAGGGGTTTTTTAATTAATTTTTTATTGAGACATCATAGTTTACAATACTACTGAAGTCATTTTATAGTTACTGAGTTAATATGCCAAGCAACCCCTCCATTAGTGTTTTAAGATCCCTCCACCATTATCTCAAGGTCAGATAGGAAGCAGATGAAAAAGACAATCTCAAGCCTCAACAGCAAAAGCACCTTCCTTACAAACTTGAAGCTGTCAGTTCCTTGCCAGTGCCAGCAGCTCTGCTGTCTGCAACCCTTATGAGCCACAAGTGAGTGTGAAATCTCCAGCACACAGCCCATGATTTTCAGCTCCAGAGCTAGAAGGTGCACTCCCCAGAAAGATGGCTGAGCACCCTGGGAAGAAGCACAAACATTACTGAGTGAGTGTACCCTCCAGTGAGCATTGTCCCTGTCTAAGCACCATAACCAAATGTGCACAGCACAACCAAATTTGTGTCACTCATAGCAACAAAAGCAACAAAGAAAAGGGACTTGGAAAAACGCTGATCTTTAGACTATCATCACACCATGAGAAAGGAAACAAAGGAAGGGTGGAGAGTAGGTTTTTTTTTTTTTTCATTGCAGGGGGAGGGTGTTGGCTATTTTGATTTAGGGGAGTCGGGAGGGGTTGAGAAGACATTTCAGCTGAGACTTGCAGGAAGTGAAAGAATGAAGGCAACAGTTAGAAGACAGGGGATAAGGGAGGGGATGTTAGTGGGGGGGGGTACCGTTCAGTTAGAGGAAATCAGCCCTGAGTCAGAAGTAGACCCGTGAATATCAGGACCAGCCAGTCAACCAACTGTGAGTCAAATGTACAAGGGGAAGGCAACCATATATGAAATCAGAAAAGTATCAGGGAGTGCCTGTTTTCCTGGGTCTAGGACCTAGTAGAGCTGAGATTTCGCTCTACACTGCAGGGAAGTGAGTTGCTAGAAACCGACCTAAGCAGAGAGGCTGCTTAGGAATGCAGGTGAGAAATGGGGACAGTGCGCTGGGAGAGTGGCTTGGAAGGAGACGACATCTTTTTGCTTCCTCTTCGATGTCAAGGCACTGCGTGGGAAGAGATTTCTCAATGAAGCAATGGTCTGGTGCAAGGCCAAGTTGCTGAGCCTTCTCTGCTCAGGTGCGCCCTCTGCCCTGCCCTGTCATGCTCTTGGCTAGCCCTGCCAAGAGAAAAGTCCCCAAGCTGGGGTTATAGTCTTTCCCAGCACGGGGGATTCTATCCTTACCAGGGGAAATGACATCATTCCCAAGACCTTTCACTGGGAAGATTCCACCTCTCCACTCTGTTCCTTGAGATTTTAAAGGCAGAGTCTCCTTGCTTTGTGTGGAGAACATTCATGAGCACGCTGGTATTCAAAAGGATAGAGAACTCCTAAATCTGGGTTAGCTGGAATATTAGTGATGGTGGTAAACTGTAGGAAAAGCCTCTCTTAAAATCCTAGCATCAATCGTTTTGCAAAGGCTATGACGTGAGATAGGCAGGCCTTGCAGGGATCCTTAGTTTTGAAAAGTGGCTGAAATCTGGAGACTGTTGTAGAGAACAGAGTTCATGGTAGAACTTATATAGAGGAGAACTGTTTGGGAACATTAGACAATTAGACATTTCATTCATTCATTTACTTGCTAACTCATTGATCTATTCATTCATCCAGCAGATTTATTGGATACCTGCAATGTGCCAGGCATAGTTCTAAAAATTGAGGTGCAGAGACTTAAAAGCAAAAGCAAAGAGCTAGAGAGATAAGATAGGGCTTCAGGGGCTTGCCTAGCATGTAACCAACTCCAGTTCCCTCCCTAGCGCCCTTAGGGTTCTTGCACTCATCCAGGAATGATCCCTGGATACAGAATCAGGGGTAAGCCCTAAGAACCTGTGGGTGTGTTTCCCCAACAAAGCAAAACAAGCCCAATAAAGCAAAACAACACACAAAAAATATGAAAACCAGATAATTTCAATATTTAAAGAGCTTTAAGTGACAGAACATTTTCTGTGGAAAGCTTTCAGTCATCATTCCCAGGAAAATGGCTGAGTTGATCATAATAAATGAGAAGTCTGGGCTCCTGCATCTTTCTTAGGTCCACAATGAAGCTGCAAACACATGAACTGACCACTTGCAACCATCATGCATAGAACATTTCCAATCCTAGTCTTCTTATGGTGGTAGAGATGGGGCTAGGCAGGTAGGCCGCGGGTGCTAGAGATCAAAACCGGGTCATATGTACCACAGCTAAGTCCTATCTCTTGTTCCTCCATTCTCAAAGGGAAGCAGAAGAAATGGAAACAAAATAGAAAGAATGTGCAATACCCAGAAAGCAGCTTGTGTGTTTGCTGGTTCAAATTATTTTTAAAACACTTGCTGTGAAAATGTGAAAAGAAAAAATTCAGGATGTAAATGTATATGTACAGAATAGTCCCTATTTGGTTAAAAAAAAAAGATGTATTTATATACATTCACATTATGTATGAAGAAAATACTGGTACGATGTGTAATTAAATCTCAGGAGAGTGGGTTTATGGGAGAATTTTTTTTATGTTTTCATTATTATTTTTCACACTAAATCTTCCATACTCTATGTGCCTTAGTTCTAACTATCATTCAGAAGTAAGTTTTCACAACCAATATTGTTTTTTTTTTTTTTTTTTTTTTTTTTTGGTTTTTGGGCCACACCCAGTAACGCTCAGGGGTTACTCCTGGCTATGCGCTCAGAAGTCGCTCCTGGCTTGGGGGACCATATGGGACGCCGGGGGATCGAACCGCGGTCCGTCTCCTAGGCTAGCGCAGGTAAGGCAGGCACCTTACCTCCAGCGCCACCGCCCGGCCCCCCAATATTGTTGTTATCAATGCTGTAGGGCCATTTACTTAAACTTTCAAAAAGCCTCATAAATATCTGTTCCTAGCTTCTCCTCCCCTTCATCTCCTCTTCTCTCCCTTCCCCTCCCTTTACCTCGTCTCCCCTCCCCTTTCTTTCTCTCCTCTCCTCAAAAAATAAAATAAATAATAAAATTAAATTAAAAAATAATAAATATTAGAAATCTGCTATTAAATCCCATTAAATTCTCAGCAACAATCTCAGATCTATCTTTATTCTATAAATGAGTTTCAGAAAGATTAAAAAGAATCCCAGGAGAGTTAAAATAAGAATGTAATCAGAGCAAAACAGTTGTAGACTACATGTCCTGGTGGCTTAGGGTTGGGGCAAGGGTTTTAGAAAGTCAGACTAGGAAGCCTGAGTGATAGCACAGTGGTAGAGCGGATGCCTTGCACTTGGCTGATCTGGGACAGATTCGATCCTAGGCATCCCATGTGGTCCTTGAGACTGTCAGGAGCGATTTCTGAGTGCAGAGCAAGGAGTAACCCTGGGAGTAGCTCAAAAACAAAAAGAAACAAAAAAAAGAAAGAAAGAAAAGAAAAAAGAAAGTCCTCAAAACCTCTGAAGATAGCAGATGATTACGTCTGGGGCTTGATTCAGGCTTGATTCAGGCTCTCTGGCATTGATTAGCTAGGAGACTTTCTTTTACGAGAGTTGTGGGGCTGCTTGGGAACCACCTAGAAATTCTGGGAGAGAATATGGGCATGTAGTGCCAGTGATCACACCAGCATTGTCCACCACTTTAACCACATCCCTGATCCCTTACAATTGGAGATGTTAGATCCCTTCCTTAGATCTAAAGAAATCTATCCCAAAAACTCTCTCGGTTTCTCCACCTGTAAATCCAAGATAGTGGCTCTTTATTTTATTGTTTTGTATAGAAGCCACACCCAGCAGGGCCAAGGATCACCAGAGCCTTGCCTGGCTATACTTGGGGTGGGGTCCTGTGGAACTAGAGATAGATTTTAGAGCTTCACATAGGTTTGGTATGTGTTCTACCACTTGAGTTATCTCCCCAAACCAGAAATGTGGTTTCTACTTTGTCAGGTGATTATGAAGATAAAACTTCTTAATGATGAGTATTCTGCACAGGGCCTATTCTATAAAAGTGTCCACAAATGGGAGGCTGAAGAGATAGCACAGCAGTAGAGTGTTTGCCTTGCTTGCAGCCAATCCAGGATGGAAGGTGGTTTGAATCCCGGCATTCCATATGCTTCCCTGTGCCTGCCAGGAGCGATTTCTGAGTGCAGAGCCAGGAGTAACTCCTGAGTGCTGCCGGGTGTGACCCAAAATCTTAAAAAAAAAAAAAAAAAAAAAAAAGTGTCCACAAATGTTAGCCGGTCTCCACAACCCTGGCTTCCTCTTGGCTTCTCCTCACTCCCCACCAGCTTTACAGGAATCTGTCAATGCCTCTCTTATTCCAACTGCCCCAAGCACAGTCTCAGTTCACCCACATGTAGATGTAAATATTGTCTAAGGGGCCTCTGTTTGCAAGAAGGCCCAGGAAAATACTAGTTCTTTCTTTGCTAGAGAAATTTACTTTGCTTTCTTTCTTTCTTTTTTTTTTTTTTTTAAGGTAAGAAATCATTGGTTGAAATGTTTGCTTGGGGGCTCAGATTAAAATTTATGTTCCTGAACCCACTAAACAATTTTCCCTCTAATTTTTTTTTTGTTTAAAAAATTAGTGTACAGCACCTTAGAGGAAGAAACAAAAGCACTTCTTGTTTGTTCTACAGATACTGCAAAAGTTTCCTCTGATGAGTGTTAGAAGGAGTAAGAAGCGACAAGGATCAAAGCCTTAAGATGTAAAGGATGCAGTCTTGGGCTGGGAAGCAATAAAGACCCTGAAAGGGGCATCATTTATTTACAAATTTTTGCAGTTCACTTAAG
This sequence comes from Suncus etruscus, assembly GCF_024139225.1. Taxonomy (NCBI): domain Eukaryota; kingdom Metazoa; phylum Chordata; class Mammalia; order Eulipotyphla; family Soricidae; genus Suncus; species Suncus etruscus. The sequence continues at coordinate 17,170,442 of NC_064867.1, read as the reverse complement.
ATCTGACTGCTGGGAGAAAAGATCCTAAGTAAATGTTAATTGTCTCACTTAAATCCAGTAAATTCCCAAGAAAGAAGCATATTAAAATGGCTAAAAGACATTTCACCTAAGTTACGATTTTTCCCTTTTTGCCTTTACACATCCTTTTTGGAGGAGGTGTGGGGAGGGAATACAGGCAGGAACTTCCTTCTGGTGAGAAGCCAGTGCAGGTGCTTGGACTCCAGACAGGGGGTTTCCCCTGCAATGCTTCCCTAGAGTGGCCTTCCTCAGTTACACAATCTGACTATTGACTGATGGTCAGGCTAGACAGAATCCTGGCTGAGGAGTGGATATGACTGGAGTTGAAACTAGGAACTGCAAGATTTCAGAGTTCCCTGAGCTTTCAGAGACTCTTTTCTTGGTGTTCTCAAGGTGTGGCTTAGCTGCTGACTATTCTTGCTCTTTGGGTCTACCCACCCACAGCTGTCTGGCTTCATGAAAGACCTTCCTTGGCTGTCATTTGTGTCATTCCAGTAAGGGAAATAGGGGAGAATCATGAATTCTCTCCAAAGATCATCCTCCTATATAACCCTACTATTCATGCACAAATGCTATAAAGAGTCACTACAAGACTCTGATGACAGCCTCAGAGGGTCTGTAGTTGACAGAGTGCCACATTATGTGACCTGGATCAATTCTTAGGATAAACTGTGAGGTGTGATTTTCCCAGCATCATTTTTATAATACTAAAAAAAAAAAAAAGTGGGAGAGGGAGGGAGACTGAACCCAATCACCCAGAAAGTAGAGTGTTGAATAAATGCAGAAGCAACCAAGTATGAAATGTGAAGTCAATGATATGAAATATAATAAGAATAGATCAATGTTCCCCAATTTACTATAAAATTTGGTGACATTTCTACTGTGGGCAAGCCGAGGGTATTTGAGGCAAACAGCATATTATACACACTGCTCTGCTTTTTCTTCTGTGACTGGTAGGATGGCTGTTTGTCACTCACTTGTCCATTCATTTATTCCTTGGTCTCTGGAACAGCCTGAGTGGATGGGGGAAAAGCTAGCCCACCAGAGGTTGAAGAGGGAAGTGATAAGATAAAGGATTCCAAGGTAGCTCCAGATACCAGGGTGCCTCCTGAGTCCTCTTCTAATGCTACATTTTGCAATTCAAGGCTGTTGGGTTGGAGTTGTTGAACAATAGTCCAATTTTTCTGAATAAGGCATGATACTAAGATATTCTGAGGATTTGAAATTCATTGGATTAAAATTGGTCCTTATTTCTTGTCATCTCTGGGAAGCTGGGGAAGTAGAACCCTAGCTTAGTATTGAGTTTGAATTCCTGACAGCTGGTTGACTCTGAGTGACGTTAACTTTCTAAGCCTTCATGTTCTCCTTTGTCAATTGGGGATAATAAATATGCCTATCTTTTTTTTTTTTTTTTTTTTTTTTTTGGTTTTTTGGGCCACACCCTGTGACGCTCAGGGGTTACTCCTGGCTATGCACTCAGAAGTTGCTCCTGGCTTCTTGGGGGACCATATGGGACGCCGGGGGATCGAACCGCGGTCCATCCTAGGCTAGCGCAGGCAAGGCAGGCACCTTACCTCCAGCGCCACCGCCCGGCCCCCAAATATGCCTATCTTAAAGATTATGTGTAATAATGCTGGATAGTGTTTAGGACATGTTAAGCAATCTAACGTAAAAGATGGCATTAATAAAACACAACATCAAAAACCATCCCCAAAGATCATTTCAAGGAACTTGAGAATAGAAATAGACCAGGTGAAATTTTCCAGAAATCATTTCTGTCCATCTTATAATTATCCGGACAGGATAAAAGATCACTCTTATTCATCAGTTTTGCAATATATTTACCTTCCATAGCTTGCTGAGATTTAGGTCTCTTTCTTCCTCTTTAGATTGATGGATTCATTTTAAAACATATTTGAAAGAACTTACTAGCTTTTTATATAATTCATAATAAATAGTTCCAGGCTTGTATTATTACAGTTGCCAAATTAAACATTTGGCATTTCTGAGTTTTTGAAGCAGAAGGGAAAGACAAAGAAAATTCTCTTAGTGACAACAGTGGCCCAGGTCTCTGGAGCAGTCCATATAGTTTCACTGGCCTCTAGTCATGTCCTGTGATGCCCAAAAACGTGATGGCTGTGGCTGTGGACCAAGTATGATTTCACACCTTGGAGTGGACAGAAGCTCATCTGAGAGGTTTAACCCAAAGAACATAGTAAAGTACATGCCTTTTCAGATCACCTAACCACAGTCCTTGAAGAAGAAACCCACAGGGATGATGTTTAGATATAAATGATCAAAAAACCTGCCAGATTCCAAAACCAAAGCAAACCACTGTTTTTTTGTTTAAAACAAAAGTTTTAAAAACAGAAATGGCAGAACAGATTCTTCTAGAAACTCCATGGTCTGTTGCTGTTGTTTTAGGACCAAGTGAAGCTATTTGAGAATCAATATTTAAACGTTTTTATGAAGAGAGCCATATGTCAAGTACAATAGGACAAAAGAAGGATCATTATAAAGAAGAAAAGTGAAAAATGTTTATGGTTGTCACTTCACAAGGCTGCTCCCCTCCAGGCAACCTTTTTTCTCTTCCTGTTGATGTGATTCCTTCTATTCTGTTGTCAGTTGCAGGGAAAAATGATCAGTGATTCCAGTTGATATTTCATATTTATACTGCATATCTTTTCTTGTAAATACCTATTGATTTTGTGGTTATTAAAGTAAGAGAATCTAGGCTAGAGAGATAGTACAGGGGTTAAAGTGCTTTCCTTGCACACAGCCAATCCTGGCTCCATTCCTAACATTGCATATAGACTCCTGAGCATCGTCAAAGGTGAGTCTTGAACACAGAACCAGGAATAGCTCCTGAGTATCACCCAGTGTATACCCAAAATGCATATAAATAAGGCAGCACAAATACACTCAGAGGCCAGAGAGATAGTACAGTGAATAAGGTGCTTGCTTTACATAGGATCGAGCCATAAATCCCCAGCATCCCATATTAGTTCCCTAAGCATCACCAGAAAAGATCTCTAAGCTCTAAGCCAGGAGTAAACCCTAAGCATTGCCAGATGGGGCCCAAAACACTCCCCCCTCAAAAAAAAAACAAAAAAAAAAACAAAAAAAAAAACATCCTATATGCCTAAGAAAAGCATCTATAACATTGACTTCAATAGCTATTCTAATACAGAACCAAAACCAAATTATCTACTTTGGGTTGGTATAATATTTAGATATGCAATAAATAATAAATAGTAATAGCTAATAACAAGATGGTATCAATAATAATGTGTCTAAAATGTAAATACATCGAAGCACTGAGCAAAAAAAATATTTGAGCCATGCCTAATAGTGCTCTGGATGATGGAACCAGAACGCCTGCATGCAAAGTACGTATTCCAGCCCTTTGAGCTAGCTCCTGCCCTGTAACTTTTTTTTAAGAGGATGGTTGGGGTTAGAGAAAGAACTTAAAGTGATGAAGGACTTGTCTGCAAAGCACAGGGCCCCAGGATTAAACCCTGGCACATGCTGAGTATTACGAAGTACAGCCAAGGTGGCTTTCATGTATTTCTGGGGGAGGGGACCCATTCCCCACCCAACATCCTTTCCAAAAAAGAAAAGAATGGTTGGTGATTTGATCCAGAGCAGATACAGAGCTGAGAAAAATCTAGTTTTACTTCCATGTTCTAGACTTTGCCCTGGAGCCACTCATTTACAAGTAACAAAATTTGAGAGCAAACACACTCACCTCCAAGATCATAAAATCTTTATTTTACTTTTAGCCCAAGTTCAAAGAAAATCACAAGTTTTCATTTGACTTTTTAACACAGTTTCCAAAACTAACATATTAAATAAATATCTCTTAGATCAACCCACCACCCCAAGGTTTTCTTTTTAAGCTAAAACACAACAGGAACTAAATAAATTCTAATGATTGGAATGTGGAGTTTGTCTTTAGAAAGAAACATTCTAAGGTCCCAGACTTTATCACTCAAGGACACAGCAGTACCAAGGAGTGACCAACATTTGTGGTAATTGGTTTTTATACTATTTGAGGGGGGTTCTAATTTAGATTTTTTTCACATAATTATACCAAATAATTTTCTTTTCCAAAGAGTTATGGCTCTCAATCCTGCAATAAGAATAAAATCTAGAATTCTCAGGATGAATGTTTCACCAAATTATCCGGTTCTAAATATTGGTCCTAGAAAAGAACTTAAGCAGTTCAGTGATGGTACAGAAAATGACTTTTGAAATGTAAAGAACTGGTTGTGATAGTTTTTATGCTTCTGGAGCTCTAATGTACAAATCTTATAAATCTGAAAATCCATCCATATTAAAGAATCCAGACATTTCTGCCAACATTCCCACACTTATCCATACTGAGAAATTTCCCAAAGATGTCCCTTGCCTTTGTTCTTTTTAAAAACATGAGATATAAAGTTAAAAAGTTGGTGATAGGAGTTTCAGTCTCACAATGTTTCAACCCATCCCTTTACCAGTGCTCTCTCTCCCTTCCTCCCTTCCCTCTTCCTTCCCTCTCTCCCCATCTCCCTCTTGCTCCCTTCTCACTTTCCTCCCCTCTCCTTTTTCTCCCCCTCTCTTTTCCTCCCCTTCTCCCCTTCCTTCCCCTCTCCCTCTCATCCCCCTCTCCTCCTCCTGTCTCTCTCTCCTTCTCTCTCTGTCTCTCCCTCTCTTTCCCCTCCACCCCGTTTCTTTTTCTATTTTTCCTTGTAAGCATTGTTCTTTGAAATACCTTGCATTTTAAATGTCCTTAGGATCCCAACCTAGGGGCCCCGGAGCAATATAGCACAAAGGGAAAGACAGGCGTTTGCCTCGAGTGCTGCCCTGTCTACTGCTTTCTATCCCCAGCATCCTATAAGGTCCCCCAAGCCTTCCAGGACTAATTTCTGAGCACAGGGCCAGGAGTAATCCCTGAGCGCCATTCGGTGTGGCCAAAAACAAATAAACAAACAAAATGCCCAAGAGCAACTTACCTTTTAGATCTCTTGATTTAATAAATCGGAGTGGGGGGGGGATAGGTAGGAAATACTTGGAAGGCATGGGCCCTCCCCTGAGCCACATCTTCAGTCTAATTAAAACTTTAAGAGGTCGTATTAATTTTCCATCGAAAAAGAAAGACAATTCCATCATAGACACAGATATATCTTCTGAAATGGTCCTTCCTAGAACAGTTTTTCAAACCATTTCAGAAGTTTGAGCAGGCCATTCTGATTCATTCATTTATAAAGAAACATTTATGGGCAAAACCCAGATGTTTTCAAAACTTACCTGTTTGTTCATGCTCAGTTCAAAGGCTCCAGACACCCTACCAATCAATCAGCAGGTGGTTACTCAGCACCTACCATGAACTTGGCATTGAGCTACACAATAGGGCCCTCTTCTCTTCTTGCTTAAATTTCTCAAAGCACAGGAAACAACACAAAAGGATATAGCAGTGATTTTTTTTTTTTTTGGTTTCAAATGCTCTTCTAATTTATCAACTCTGAAATATCAAAGAAAGTCAGAGGTCAGGGGCAGAGGGATAGTACGATGAGTAGGGCACTTGCCTTGCACATAGCTGACCTTGGTTAGATGCCTGCAACCCCGTATGATTCCCAGGTACCTCATATGGTGTCCTTATGCACAGAGACAGGAGTAAGCCCTCAGCACAGTCAGGTGTGTCTGAAAGCAACAACAAAAGGTCAGAGGTCTCTCAATTAAGACTTTAAAATTCATTAGGCCAGAATAATTAATTAAACTCAAATAATGGTATCTATATGGGTACACATGTCATGGCAGGTTCTGACTAAACATTTTACAGATGTTTCTCATCTACTTAAAAAAAACTTAGAAAGTAAATCTTTTTATTACCCCAATTTTACTTACACAGCAGTGAAGGTTCAGCAGATTTAAGAACTTTCCCAAGGTCACAAATAAGAAGCAGGGTGGTATGGAAATAAGTGTGCTCCCTTTTATTCCCTGTCCAAAATGATTTTCTCTTCGAAGTGTAGGAGTGGAGAAGAATGGAGCAGTAGGAATGGGGACAAGGATACTCCCCACTTTTAGCCCTCATAATCTGTATGACATTTGTGATCTCAGTTACAAAGCCAGAGTAGTCGTGCACTACCATTCTCCTGTTTTTCTACTTTACCAGGATCTGACTGACATTAGGAATGAAGAAGACAATATAGGAATCTGCTTCTTCATAGTCACAGAAACCAAAAATCTGTCCCTACCTAATTGTGAGATTTAGGGGGGTGTTTTATTTGGGGGCCACACTTGGCAGTGCTCAGGGGTTACTCCTGGCTCTGCACTCAGAAATTACTCCTGGCAGGTTTGGGGGCCATATGGGATGCCATGAAACTAACCAGGGTCGGCCAAGTGTAAAGGCCTATCAGCTGTGTATTGATTGTGTATTGATCTAATCACACATTAAGGTGTTTAACAAAGAGGAGTTTTGTGTGTGTGTGTGTGTGTATGTGTGTGTGTGTGTGTGTGTGTGTGTGTGATTAGTACCCTGACTAGTGCCCATTGCTGAGGAGATACAAAAGACTTGTTAGCCTAGTAGCATAAAAAGCATTGCTGAGTAGAAAGAGCAGTCTGCTTGCTTGCTTTCCCTTGAAGCTTAGCTCTGATTTCTGTAGTCCCTAGAGTTACCCCAGGTTTGAGGTTAAAAGATGTGATCACAGGATAGGGAGATAGATCAAAAGGCTGGAGAGATTGCTCAAAGCATGGGGAACACTGCTAGGAAGATTCCTTCCCCCACTGAAATAAATAATGAAAATGTGAATCCCACAATTCACCCTAGCCCATTTTTATTTCTCCAAAGGGGAAAAGGTCTTGCTGCCATTTGTCTGACCTCAGGAAACTGATCTTTATATCTGTAGACCCTGAGCTCCTCCTCTATGACTGAGACATTTGATATCTCTAGAGCTCTTCCAATTTGGAATTCTCTACCTTGATGGCTGTCAAGGCCAGGATTCTTTTTTATAAAGCAAGGCAGAGGAAGCACTGTAGGTCTCAACCTGAGGTCACTTATAACCCCTCTGGAAAAATAAAAATAACATAGACCTCACACACTCCCTGTTAATCACTGGATGGCTCCATATGTATGTGAGTGAGTGGAAGCCAATGCAGATAGGAAAAGGGAACAGAGGATGACAAAGGACAAGGAGAGTTTTCATTTCCCACCTTTCTTTAATAAAAATTTTTATTGTGTTCCTACTAAGTGCCAAGTACTGTTCAAAGCAGATCCATTTTCTGCTATCAAGGGTTGTAAAATTCCCAGAGCTTCAACATTAAACAGCAATTAATGAAAAAAAAAAAAAAAAAGCACAAAAAATTAGGAATTCGGCTTCTCTAAGCCTAGACGCCTCACTGGCTTCCTTCTGATTTTCGACTCCTTTCTCTCTTTCTGGGGTTCCTATCAAGCTAATCTTCTTAAAACACCCTTTAGGCTTAAGTGCCCCTAATGTCATTCCCTGCTATCTTTTATCCTGTAAGAAAACCCAAGCTTCTGAGTTCACTTTGAGCCCATCTGCAATGTGGAGGTACCTAGATTTTGTCTTCCTACCCACCTCTCGCTTCTCCTCCTCTTCCAGCAAATTTAATCCCTTTACAGTCTCCTCAGTCATTTCTGCTTTCGCCTTTTTTCCTCCTTAAAGACTAGTGGGAGGGAAGAGGGCATCAGAAAGGGTGAGAGGGGAACCTGGGGCATTGGTGTCAGAGAAATACACAACTGGTGAAGGTTGTTGTACACTGTATGATTGTAATTCAATTATGAAAAATTTTATCTAAAAGGACTGTATTTTGAACAACCTTGTAACCTCGGTGTTTAAATAAAAACAAACAAAAAGACTAGTTGTTAGATTTCTTAAATGTACTACAGTAATGTACACTTATCTTAAGAAGTAAGACTCAAAGATAAATCATGGATTAGCAATCTCTCTCCTTTCCCTGTCATTTTATTTTCTCTGAAATAAGGGCATTCTCCCTCCCCCACATTTACAAGAAGGTCATTAAAAAAATACAGAAAACGGGAGCTGGAGAGAGAGCACAGTAGTAAGGTGTTTGCCTTTCATGTGGACAACCCAGGATGCATGGTGTTTCAATCCAGGCATCCCATATGGTTCCCCTGAGCCTGCCAGGGGCGATTTCTGAGCACAGAACCAGGAGTAATTCCTGAACATCACCGGCGTGACCAAAAAATAAAACACACACACACACACACACACACACACACACACACACACACACACACACACACACACACACACACACAAAACATCTATGCAGAATAACCAGGCAGAAACATTTGGCATGTGTTTTTTTACTCTTTATCTACACACAGACATTGTTATTCACTTTTTCTAAGCTCTTATATAATATTTTATTTGGAGTGTTGGGGCTCACCCCCAGAGCCATGTCTCCAGGACTCTGAGTTATTTAAGTCATTTCAGTTTTCATATTTCTTTGCTTCTTGATGTTTCAATGTATATTTTCTAAACTCAAGAATATCCTCAGTATAATTGTAGTCTTTAGGAAAGTTAACATTAACACAATACTTTTATCTAATCTAACTTCCTTACTAGATTATTTTAAATTAACCCAGTTATATCCTTTATTTTTTTTTCTATCCACTACAGAATCTAGTTCAGGATCATATGGTACATTAAATTTCATAGTTTTTTGGTCTCCTTTAATTGGATATCTCTATTTTTCTTTGTCATGCCAGACTTTTTCTTTTTATATTGGGGCCAGTCCCAGAAGTGTTCAGGGGTTTTCCCAAGTGGTGCTGAGAGACTGGTAGTGCTAGGGATTGAACCCCAGGCTTCCTCATGCAGAGCATGTCCTCAATCATTTTGAGCCATCTGCCTGACCTCTTGCTAGATTTTTTTAAAAGTATAAATGCTGGTTTCTTTCTTTTCATTTTTAACAGCAAACTATTTTATCATGTAATGTATATACCTAACTAATTTAATAGTAAAATATTTTTTGAGTCTGCTGTTTTTCCAAATTTTTTAAAATATCATTTCAATTCCTGGGGCTCCCTGTCCATCTTCCAAGACCTATTTTTTCTCCTAAACTTAGTTATTAATTTCTTATCTCCTGACCCGTGATAGAGGCTGAAAAGTAACCTCTTAGATTTTATATTTGCCACCATACCCAGTGCTACACTTAGCACTCACTGAACAATTAATAGAATTTTTTGATTATTGGATTGCAAGTGACAATTGAGTACTATCAGCTACAAAGAGCTTGTCCCAGAGGCTTAGCAAGTCCAGGTTGGTATCTTTGTGCCAAGAGCTTCTGGGATTTGCAACAATTGAGATCAATTTTGAATTCAAAACTGAATTCTTCATTTGCTTTGGGGGGTAGGGAGGAACACCAGGTACTCTGGACTTACTCCTGGTTCTATGCTTAGAATGTAAAAGGTTTTTATAAAGTCTTTCTGAAAATAAATCTTTTTTTTTTTTTTTGTGGTGCCCAGAAAACTTATCTGGTGTCAGGATTGAACCTGTCCTTACCACCTATACTATCCTTCTGGTATCACAAAATGGAACTATTGATTACAGATTTATTATACCAGGGAATTTTGAGAGAAGCTGATGTTTATGTATATATAGATAGGCAGCTTTTTTTTTTTAAAGAGTTTTTTTATACAGAGCTAGGGATTGAACCCAGGGTCTCACATATGCAAGGAAAGTGATGTACCACTGTGTACCACTGTGTACCATTCCCAGTCTATTATTTAAAGTTTCATAACAGATAATTAAGAGTTTGAAATTCACCTGATATATCTCTATTTTATTTCTCCAAATTTCAATAAACTGAAATAAGTCCAATTTCAGAAACTAAGGAATCAAGCTGCTCAAACCTTAAGTACACTCTAACTATAGTTTGTTGTTGTTATGTATAGGAGATTTAAAAAAGATAGTTTAATTTAGAAAATAAGCAGAAGAAAAGGGAAGTTAACTTATATGTTGTGGAAAAGACTTTGTATTAAGCACTATTTATTTGTCTATATCAAACCTTTCTGCCATTGCCTGAAAAAGCATCTGATGGTTATCGTCTCTGTAAATTTTGAAAATCACACATGGTTGTTCAATGCCTCCATGTGGCAGAAAAAAATAATTTAGCTCTGTCCTAGCTTTCTGTGATAGAAACACTCCTGACCAATAAAGACTGACAATGTATAGGGTACTTAAAAGGGACCCCTATTTTTTAAATAAAGGTCTATGAAAAAATGTCCTAAATTAAAGATAAAAGCTTCAGATCTTATTAAGTTTCATAGAATTGGTCTTTCTTTTTAAATTTTCCATATCTTTCTAAGTTATGGATCTTTCAGGCAATGGAAGATCATAAAATGAAATAAGTGGACTGAACTCAGCAGTGGGTCCATATTTTCAGAAAGACTTTCTAAAAGCCCTTTTTAACATTTCAAATATAGTTGTGTATGTATGTGTTTCTAGAGAAAACGAAAATACTTTCTATTCAATCGTAAGGTAAATTGGAAAGGAAAACCATACAAGCAAAAGTTAATGTGCTGGATAATTTTTTGGATGTGTTCAAAGAAGAGAATCACTGTTATGAAATAATTGAAGTTTAGAATAAGCAGAAGGTCCAACAGTTAAACTGGGTCTCTTCCTTTTGAATCCACAGTATCACTGCACCTCCCAGGGATCAGTCAGCACCTTCATCTTCAAGTACTGCTACTTAAAAGTACTTGATACTCTAAAGATGGTTTGAAGAAGAGAATGGGATAAATCTGAGAATCAGGAATAGGTATTTGTAAAAATTAGAGACACTTTCGTAAAGCCCAGGGATAGCAGAGTGTTCCTGACTTGGGTTTAAGTGACAGGCTGTCTCTTTTAAATGTAAATGGAGATTTCCTTATCAAAGCCCTCACTGTGTGTACGCTTCCGCATGCATAGACCACCACTGGTTAGGGGGGAAGGGGCAGAGGGATATTGCTATAGTACACTTTTTGGTTTCTTGAGGGTTAGAATAACATAGCATGAGACAGGCCTGAAGCTATAGCATAGTAAATAGAGCATTTGCCTTGCATGTAGCCAACTCCAAGCATCCCTTTTGGTCCCTTGAGCCTGCCAGGATCGATTTCTGAACACAGAGCCAGGAATAACCCGAGTGCCACCAGGGTGTGGCCCCAAAACAAAATGAACGAACAAACAAGAAAAAAAATTAAAAAATAGCATGAGAACATGTCATCTATTTAAAACATATTTGTAAATATGTATTAAGTAATACAAAGTATTCCCAGTATGGAACTTCAATAGTAATCATCAATTGGTTCTCAAGGTAATGTTACAGGAAGCAGGGGTTTTCTTCTTGCTTCCATTTTCTACTTTCTCAACTCTTAATGGTGAATGTGATCTTGAAACTATTGCCAATGTGGAGCCAGAGTGATAGTCCAGCAGATAAGGTGTATGCTTTCATGCAGCTGACCAGGGTTCAATCCCTGGTACACCATATGGTCCCCTGAGCCTGCTAGGAGTAATTCCTGAGTGCAGAGCCAGTCCCTTGGTTCTTGGTGTGGCCCAAAAACCAAAAAGAAAAAAAAAGTATATATATCCAGCAATTTTTATAGTATTTTCCAAGATAATTGAGGCCTTCCATGCCCCACAATCTCCAATATTGCCAGAAAGGTCAAAAATCAAGGGTAGCAGGGGCCAGAACTGTAAGTTTGCCAAAAATTAACTGCATAATCTTGGACAAAACAAATATTTGGTTTCTTTGCCTTAATATTTTCATCTATAACATGAGGAAATTGAATTCTAATATCTTTTTAGGCCCATTCTAGTAAATAGAATTCTGTGATTCCTAACTCTTTTTATAGAGTTTTCTTATATACTTGTCATTCATTTTAAGTCATCACAAAACCATGTCCTGGCAAAATGAGGATCAGGGAAGAATTACTAATTATTTACTTGCATAGAAGTTGATAAACCATCTTTATTACAGATATGCATTTGGTCCTCTTAATAGTTCAGCCAACCAGTCAGTATAACACAGGTATTCTTGTCCTTTGTAGATGAGAAAATTGAAACTCCAAGCAGTCAATGTAGCTCATCAGGCGACATTAGAGTTAGTTACAAGTGAAAAAAAATTTTTTTGATTGAGACAACTATATTTAATATAACCTGACATAAAGATTAGTCTTTAGAGAACAGCAGAATCTTTTCTAACATTTCTTTGTAGGTCATTCTCAAACCAGAAACATTATTTTCTATGATTAGAGACCCTGCCTAAACCAATACAAGAAAAAGGGAGCCCTGGGGCTGGAGAGATAGCATGGAGGTGGGGCGTTTGCCTTTCGTGCAGAAAGTCTTTGGTTCGAATCCCGACATCCCATATGGTCCCCCACCCCCACCCCACCCCCGTGCCTGCCAGGAGCGATTTCTGAGCATGGAGCCAGGAGTAAAGCCTGACTGCTGCCGGGTGTGACCCAAAAACCAAAAAAAGAAAAAAAAAGAAAAAAAGAAAAGAAAAAGGGAGCCCTTTTCTATAGAGGAAGAGTCCCCTTCAATTACACAATTTATTACCCCAGAGAGCAGTCCACAATTCAACCCATACTTCAGAAATAAGATACAAAATACAACACTCATATTTTAAAAACCATATATATCATTATAGTTAATATGCAAAGGTACAATTTATTTCAAGCCAAAATTGAAGAGAAAATGCATCATCAGCAAATCCAACTTTTTATTTTCCTCTGATCTCTGTCAGCTCATCTTCATACATACATGTTTATATGATAGTTCTCATTGTTTAGACGTGTATTTTTAATGTGTTAGAAACCAACACTTTCACAAGAGGAAGTTCTAATTTTAACAACTGTGTTTTCTTCATCCCAACCAAGTTACTTTCATGGTTGCTTATAGCTTTCTCTTGAAGTTATCTTTTTCATGGCAAGAATTAAAAAGTCTACAATCTGGTTTTGAGTTTTTATTTTTTTTTCGAACACCATACACCAAGCATGTCATTATATTTAGAGGTTATTTCAGGACTCCTGAAAACAGCCAGGTCTAGGATCTTTTTAAAATCTCCAAGCATTTGAGTGGCTGGGGGACAGCTATGTCTGGATGAAATGATGGCCTTATACTTCTTGTTTTCCTCCCAGCTCTTGGACTCTGATTCTCTCACTATTCCTGTAGAAACAAGCTTCCTGGTAAGGATTGTGCAAGAAGTATGCTCAGTAACTCTGAGGATAGATAAAGTTGCAGTTTCAAGTTGATGGCTGGACAGGGTTGGGGTGGTAAGAGGGCTAGCTTTCCTGGCTATTGGCTATGCACCGGGCTTTTTATCTTAGGTTGTCCTACTGTAGCTGAAGCTGCTGTTGCCATGGGAAAAGATTGCACTTTGAATAAGACAATTTAGAGTGGCCCGTGCAAATGTGACAGGGAGGTCTCCTAATGGTACCAGACTGTATGTGTGGCATTGTTGTACTTGGATAGCATTTCTCTTCAGTTTCCTCTAACTGAAATGACAAGCTAAATCCTACTTGTATGTCTTCATTTTACAAATAATCTGGGGGAAATGCTAAATATGGAACAATTTGGAAGAATTATTGGGTGATTTTCTAACAACAACAACAACAAGAACGATCATTTGACTAGCATTTATATTGTACTTAAAGAATTTAACTGAAGCCTGCTACATTTTTAGTTCCCTTTCTAAAAATCTAACTTTCTGTCTAAATTTTCTGTCTAGAGTGACACTCAAGGACTCTAAATCTATTTTGATGCAGAAATACAAGGGTTTATTCCTAGGGATTTCTCACCTTTGTAAGTCTGCTTACACGGTGGTTTTGTCATGAAATTCTTTGTACTACCTTTATGAAAACCACACCACTTTCTATAAAAAAAAAAAGTGTCTGGGAGACGCAGCTATGGTAAAAATTGCGTACGTCAGAGTATAAAAAAAGAAAAAAGAAAACTCCAAGTGGGGAATATTCTCACCTGTGTGTGTGTGTCCGACCTCTGCAGCTCACAGGTAAACTGCCTAAGGGGGTGAAGGCAGTGTTACCCGAATTAAATAAAACCCAAATGAAATAAAACGTAAACTGGAGAGTTCTGCAGCCCTTTCAAAAGCCGGTCACCTTTTTAGGAAGAATTCAGGCTTGCATTCTCCAGTCCAAAGTCCTGACTTCGACACCGACTCCTCACTTCTCCCACCTCTTCTTCTCCAGCACCCCAAGAGGCCCAGACAGCTTGGAGCGTAACTTCTTTCGAAGGGTGACCTCCTTTAGTTCACCATCCCTTGGCCCTGCTCCCAGTGCTCAACTCGGACCTACCGTCGCCCCAAATCACCCACTCACGTAACCACCCACTTCAGGTCCCCCCAAAACACCAGGGAGAAAACATATCCCACCTTCTCACCCCCCTTTCCCGAGCGTCCACGAGTTGGGGGCGTAGGGAGGAGGAGACAGAGAGGGTTTGCACGGGCAGGGGTGTCCCTGGCGTGCATGCAAGTGGCGCGCGGGGAGTGCGGTAGGGTGGGAGGGTGGGTGGGACTGGGCAGTGGGGGAAGGGAAGGGGGAGGAGGAAAGGGAGGAGGAGGAGGAGGAGAAGAAGGAGGAGGAGGAGGAGTGTGAGAGCGTGTGTGCGGCTGGGGGAAGCCATTGCCTGTTTAATAGTTGCTGTTGCTGCACTTCCGCTTCTCTCCCAGAGAGAGAGAGAGAGAGGAGAGAGGAGAGAGAGGAGAGGGAGGAGAGATAGAGCTAGAGAGAGAGAGGAGAGAGAAAGGAAAGAGAGATAGAGAAAGAAAGGAAAGAGAGATAGAGAGAGAGGAGAGAGAAAAAGAGGAGAGAGAGAGAGAAAGAGAGGAGAGAGAGAGAGAGAAGAGAGAGAGGGAGAGACGAGTGGCCAGGCCCAGCCGCAGTCGCAGCAGCAGCAGCAGCAGACACAAAGAAGAGGTACGGGGATCCCCCCAACACCGCCGGGCCCCGGGGTTCGGACCCACGCGCGCGCGCGGGGGGATCCCCGCAAGGCCTCGGGTGGGTCCCCGGGCAGGCGGCGAGGGGCTGGGCCTGGACCCCGGGGGCCGCGTGGGGCGGTGGGGTCGGTTTTGGGGCCCCCGCGGCTCAAACTGTCAGAGCCGGGCCGGGAGCACCCTCAGGGCCCCGGGCTGGGGAAAGGGGACCCCCTGCTCCTCTTCGGCGTGGGGGGCCGCTGTTCCAGCCCCTCCCGGGCCGAAGGGCTCATTGTTAACTTCCGATTCTGTCGCGGCCCCCCCACGCCCCAAACACAAAACCCTGGGCCCGGGCCCTTCCTTCTCCCCACCCCAGGGGCGCCCCCTCCCAAGGCGGCACCCGAGTCCGGCTCCGGGAAGTCCGCCCCCCGAGGGGCGTCGAGCCGAGTGGGGGGCCCCTTGGGCCTGGCACCCACCCCTGGGCCCCGAGGCGGCCGCTCCCTCCCCCACCCGCTCCCCGACTCCCCTTCGACCCTGGTCTGGATCTGCCTTGGCCCGACCCCAAGAAACTCCGCTCTGTTCGGCTCGCTCCCGCTGCGCCCCAGAGTCTGGTCCCGGCCCCCGCAGGCCCCTAAAGCCGACCCCAACAGCCACCCCAGGCTCGAGGGCGTCCCGAACCCCCGCCTGCCCTCCTCCTCCTCCTCCTCTTCTTCCTCCCCCTCCTAGGCCTCTCCCCTGCCAGCCCAGAGTGAGCCCCCCAAGGGGCTGAGGAGGGGACCCCCAAAGTGCTCCTGATTGTTTTCCACCGTGCCCCACACCAGGACCCCCAAATCTACACCACGGTCCTCTTTGCAAACGCATTTTAGGGTCCCCAGGACTTGGGGTGCAAGGCTGGGGGTTGGCCGGTCCAGGTCCAGTCCCCCCTGACTGTTGAAGACCCCCTGTCCTGCCCTGCCCTGCCCTGACAGAACCCCAAGTTCCTTCTTGACACATGCTGCTGCTGCTGCAAGGGTTGTGTTTGTCTCTCTCTCTCTCTCTCTCTCCTCTTTCTCTCTCCTCTCCCTTTTTCTCTCCCCTTGTAGGGACTGTTGGCCGGGGTGGGGTGGGGGGTTCCGCTATGTCGGATGACGATTCGAGGGCCAGCACCAGCTCCTCATCTTCATCGTCCTCCAACCAGCAGCCCGAGAAGGACACGAGCACCCCCAAGAAGAAGGAGAGTAAAGTCAGCATGAGCAAGAACTCCAAACTCCTCTCCACCAGTGCCAAGAGGTACCGCACTGCACTGTCCCCCAAAACCTCTTCCCCCACCCCACCAAGGCTTCCTATTTTCTGAGCTCCTCATGAAGATAATTTAAATGCTTTTCCGAGGTCTAAAGTTCTCCAAAAGGAAAAAAAGGGGGGTGGGTGGGGAGAAAACAGGATAATTATGATGCCTCTTGTTGTGGCTGTTCGTGTTTTCCTCTTTTTAACAACGTCCACAGGCCACTGTTGTAGCTTGCCTTTCCAGTTTCTTGCCAAAGTTTTTAAGAATCCTCATTATCTTTATTAGTGACCCCAAATCTGATTTAAAACGACTTGTCCTATTAATCGCTAATCTGGAACTACCATCCCCAGAACTGTCATTTATGCCTCTTAATTACTAATCCCTGGCCAGACCAAGCTATCAAAATGGATTTTGTTTTCTTTCTACTTTCTCCTCCTCACCTGTTGCATGTGATTTTTTTTTTTTTTTTGAAATAGAGGTTTCTCTGCAAATTGCACTAGAGGAAAATAAGTCTGCTATTAGTGGATTTTGTAAGTGAACACAGGACTTTTCTGATAAGTTTAAAGAGGGCTCTTAAAAAATAATTGAGGTAAATGAATGAATATCTAATGTGAATTGGTTATTCTAGGTTATTTGGAGGATTATTTTTCATTTTCCATAAGAACATCAGTTTACCACATTTCAGGGGGAATCCTTTTTTTCTGTTATCACTCATCCTGTAAAAATGTTGTTCTGTGGATTCAAGTTAAATTTAAGCAAAGCAGCTTTTTTTCCTCTCATCTCTGGCAGAAGCTACTTTCTTGTTTTCTTTCTTTCTTTCTTTCTTTCTTTCTTTCTTTCTTTCTTTCTTTCTTTCTTTCTTTCTTTCTTTCTTTCTCTCTCTCTTTCTTTCTTTCCTTCTTTCTTTCTTTCTTTCTTTTTTGGAGGGAGGCACACCCTGCCATGCTCAGGGTTTATTCCTGGCTTTGCCCTCTGGGATCACTCACTCCTGGTTGTGCTGGGATATCATATCTGATGCCTAGAATCGAGGCATGGTGGGCTGCGTGCAGTGTAAGGCGAGAGTTTTATCCACTGTACTATTTCTCTGGCCCCAGAAGCTTTTTAAAACTCCATTCATCTTCAATGAAGCCTCTGAGTTCTATGACCCTTTAGAACAGATTCTGGGAACCCACCCTCCATCCATCATTTTTTTTAAATGAGAGTTTTGTGCTCTCAAAACTTTAAGGTGGCCAACCAGACAGTAAGGAATCCAAAGGGATGGGTAGGATGTCTTTCTTTAAAGGATGGCAACTAGGCCGGGGATGTGACAGAGGACTCAAGTGGTAGAGGACTTGAGGCCCAAGCTTTTATCCACTTTCCTTTTCCCCTGAGCACTATATGCTGGTGTGTATGTAGCCCTGGGGCTGATGATGGGACATTCCCAGAAATGGAGGCAGGGGAACCTTCCCATGTAAAAATGGAATATGATGTTTTATCTCTCCTTTGAATATAGTTAGTGGAAACTCCAGAGTTAGAGTTTGTTTTGTCGTTCTCCCTGACTTGAACGTTGAAAAGCTGCTAAAGTGCTTTGGTAACCTAACCATTAGCTGATGGAGTGACTTTTAGCTTATTTTAAACAGCGAGGAGGTCTCAACTTAAGTGACAAGATGCCTTGACAAGCTTGGTCTCATTTTCAGAGGGTTGGTTTGACTGCATCTTAGCTTCCCAGGAGTGCTGACCGGCTGTCATTGATTAGTCCTTGTGCTGGGTTTTGAAGACCTGGCATCTACCTTGCCCTTCCTTGTCTGGGAACTTCCTTCACCTTCTCTGACCCAAGAATGAGATCTTTAGTATTTCCAATTTTTTCTGGAAGTCCTTGGTGTGCATTCATATATTGGAGGGTAAAAGGTACAGATATCAGATATGAAAAGTGTCAGCAAATTATGGGGAGTGGTGGAGGATTTTTTTCACTAGATGAGAAATTTGGCCAACATCTATGCTATTGCAGCTTAACTGCTAAAGCAGTTAACATATTTCGAAGAGCCTTGGAAATAGTAGGTGTTTCGAAGTGCTTTGGAAAAAATTGTAGGAAACTCTAAATAATAATTTTGCTTACAAAGTTAATCATCAGTTTTAGCTCCCTGAATACGTTGCTTAAAAAGTGGTTTTTAGCGCTATTGCAGACCTACAGTTTATGATAGTAAAGGTAAAAATGGGAGAGGAACAAGTGTGTCTAGGAAAGGATTCGAAGGTGGGGTGGGGGAAATGATGTTAAAGGAACCCATAAAAGCCGCTCTGAATTGTATTGATTTGGAAGGTAGGTGCTGGTCATACCATTCAGAGGAAGACACCCACACAGGGTAGATTGCAAAAGAAATTTAGTTGGCAGACATTGGGCTATTTAGCTACTTTTGTTTATTATTTGGTTTTTTTGTCTACACCCGGTGTGATGCCCACGGGTTACTCCTGGCTATGTGCTCAGAAATCGCTCCTGGCTTGGGGGACCATATAGACGCTGGGGGGATCAAACTGTGGACAAGGCAGATACCTTACCACTTGCGCCACTGCTCTGCTCCCATTTTCTAGACCTTGAGTAAAGTGAAGCCCCCAATAAGAATGTTCTGGACAGAATTCCTCTAGAATGTTGTATGAGTTACTCTTGCAAATCTTCGACTGGTATTCTAGAAATGGTGTAAGTGTTGTAGAGATGAATTGGCTAAAGCTGTCTCTTATTACTCTTTCTAGGTATTAAATTTTTTTTCAGTGGATATAATAGAATTGAATCAGTCTGTCTTTTTTATACGTGCAGTACTCAGTGAAGGAATATTTTTGCCTGTATTCAATCATTCTAATAGATGCAAGTAAAGAATTAGGAAATCGGGGCTCCAGTGAGTCAAACGTGAGGGACAATGTCTCAGAACTGGAATGCTTGCCGGTGACCATAGAACTTACAAGAGGACACAGTAGAGATCCAGAGCAAACCCTTTATAAAAGTTGACCAGGTTTGGAGGGGAGGAGTAGGAGCCCTGCAATTAGGTTTAAAACCAATCACGGCTCTTCCTTTTCCACTTAAGACCAGGAAAAGCAGCAGCACTTTCTAAAAAACCTATTCCCATCTGACTTGCCTCTCTTCCTATCCTCAGAAAACCTTCTGAGAGGGAGGGAGGGAGGGAGGGAGAGAGAGAGGGAGAGTGAGAGAGAGGGGGGGGGAAGAGAGAGAGGGGGGGGGAAGAGAGAGAGAGAGAGAGAGAGAGAGAGAGAGAGAGAGAGAGAGAGAGAGAGAGAGAGAGAGAGAGAGAAGCCTTCATTGTGATTCAGATTACCTTTAGTCTGTGCCTGTGTTTTTTACTATGGTGCTGCCTGGGAGATTTTTAAATTGTAACCGAGAGCCCTGTAGGGCTTCAGAAGACGGGGAGCAGCGGGGAAAGCTTATAAAAATAGAATGAAAATAATGAAAATGCCTCGGTGCGTTTCGGGGGTGGCAGAAGCACGAGATCCTCAAACTTTGTGGCACTAATTGAGGCTGTGCTCCTAGGTAGGCTGGAGACAAAGGCCAGGGCTTGGTGTGAACTGCCAAGCCTGGTGGCTTAGGCCTAGGCTCGGGGATGGGGGCCTTTGTGAAGTAGAAGATTGATGTGGGAGTGAGAACTGGGGATGTTGGAGATCTAGGGGAGCCCCCCCCCCCCCGCAGCTTGTGTGGTGTCCAGAGTAGGAGAAGAAGGACATTGGAGGAAAAAAAGGGGAGCCCTTGCAGAGAGAAGAAAAGGCCTGCTGGAGTGCACCTGTGCACCCCTCAGGAGTTGGCTCCCCTGAGGCCATGCCTGCTGGGGAGTCTGAAAGTCCCCCCAAACCCCCAGCCCACAAGTTCACCCCCAGGGCCCTCAGGCCCTCTGGCAGGGCAAGGGCACTGGGCTCCCATGAGGTCGCTGCTGGGGGAACCCCCGTGAGCTCCCTTCTCCCCCACTTCTGATCCAAGTCTGGGCTGAGGGGCCTCTCAAGGAGCGGCCATGTTGGCTGCCTTGCCCCAGTAGGCCTGAAGTAGCAAGGGGGTCTCGTGTGACTTTGCGCCCTGGAGAGTTGGTGCAGGCAGAAGTGGAAGAAGGTGTCCCACCAGCTCTGGTACCACAGTGCAATGTGGGGAGAGATTCAGACCCACGCCTGAGGGGTGGGGAAAGGCAAAGTGGCTCCCCACAAGTGTGCAAACTGCTCCCACAACTGCCCTGGCCTAACCTAACCCTGCCCTGTTTGTCTCTCTCCCACCCCAGGATTCAGAAAGAGCTGGCCGACATCACTCTCGACCCACCGCCCAACTGCAGGTGAGTGAGCCTCTGAGCTGCTCTTCTTCCTCTTCTCCTTCTTCAGAGCTTGTTTGTTGACTGACTGGTTGACACCCTGAGACAGATGGCTGGCTGTTGGGGGCAGGTGGCCATGCGCCTGACACTCCTGGTAGCTGGTCCAAGGGGAGGCCTGACTGGCTGGCTAGCTGGCTTTCTTGCAAGTGGGATGCCAACTTCTGAAGGACGCCCAGTGCAGATCTCGCTTGTGTTGCTGAGGATTTGGGGTTCAGGGATATTTGAGGTTGGAAAGATGCTGTGCCCCATTGTTGCCTTGAGATCTATAGAGAGCTCAGCTCAACTTTAGGTTAAGACTCTGCCTCCTCTTGCTATATGAAAATTTTGCCTTGGACTTTTGGCAGGCCAGTTCGGGAAATGATCTTGACTTTACTAAAAAAAAAAAGTTTTGTCTATTTCAACTTTTCTGAACAGTGCTTTTCTTTCATCTCATAATTGCTTTACTCTGGTATTAATGTGTTTTTCAGTGTTAAGGCAGTTTTTTGGTTGGTTGGTTAGTTGGTTGGTTGGTTGGTTTGGGGGCCACACTTATTGTGCTCAGGACTTATTTCTGGTTTTGTCCTCTGGGATCAGTCCTGAAGGGGCTCTGGGGACCACATGGGGTGCCTGGGACTAAACATAGGTTGGCTGTGCGCAAGGTGCAAGGCAAAAGCATCTTACCTGTTGTACTGTATCATTGGGGCCTCGGGATTTAAACAGTTTGAATCAGGTTGTGGAGGATTTGTTAGCTGTCTGTTTATTTTTAAATTTTACTTATTTATTTATTGATTAATTGATTGGTTTTGGGGGTACACTTGGCAGGGCTCAAGGGTTACTCTTGGCTCTGCACGCAGAAATCGCCTCTAGCAGACTTGGGGACCATATGGGATGTGAGAAATCCAACCGGGTCCTTGGGGGGGGTGGGGGTGTTGGCCGAATGCAAGGCAAAAGCCCTACCTCTGTGCTATCTCTCCAGCTTCTGTTTGTTTGTTTTTAATAGTCATTTTGCTGCTACTTATAGAAGGGAAGAAGGTTATTATTGAGCTGTGTTTATTTAGGGGGGCGTTAATTGTTTGGTTCTATTACTCCATAGTTTAAAAATGAAGCACTGCAGTGTAGTTTTCAGGACTGGAATTTGAATGGGATGTGCAATTGCAGAAGTGTTTTTCTGACAACAGAGAGACACTATAGCAGGCAGGGCACTTGTCTTGGACTTGGTCAAATCCTACTTTTGTACTCCTATAGGACCCACTGAGCCCTGTCAGGAGTGATCCCTGAGCAGAGCCAGGAGTAAGTCTTGAGCACCTCCAGGTGTGGCAAAAATAAACCACCCCAAAACAAACCAAAACAAACCAGCAAAAATCTATGTGTTATGCTATAAAGAAATAGTTCAGTGGCCCTGTGGCCATATACAGACACTTAAAGTGAGCATGGGGAAGTATTCAGGTTGAAAACCTAAACAAAATAAAATAAAGAGAGACTTTGTAAAACTACAAGGACTGCATAGAATGTAAACTTTAACAGAGCCTTTGGGTTCTATATGTTCTTGCCATTGATCAGGTGTCAGATCAGCTGTTCGGATAAATTGTCCTGCCTTGTAAAGAAAATGATTTTGAATTTGAAATGCTCTGAAACTGGTCTGACTGAATTTTGAGGATTTCTTTCATGGCTATGTAGAGTTCTTTTCAGACTTTTGAAAATGTGAAGAAATGGGTTTGAGAGTTCCTTTCTGTAGTGGAATCCTAAAGATCCAAGCTTGTAGCTCTACTCATTTCGCTATTTTTCCTGGTTACTCCTGATAGCAGAGCTACACTTTGTAGTTACTGCTTTGTTCTTTCTTCATTTTTGTTATTTTCCAGTGCCTCTGGGAATGCAGGCAGCTTTAATTGATCAAATTATAAAGTTTTTATTTTTAAGTATGGCTTGAAGACTTCTCTAACGTTTATCAAAACATAGAATAGCTTTCTTGTGAATAAGTGCAATCAAATTTGAAACTTTTAAACAATTTGAAAGTTTTGTGGCATTACCTTATATTTGTTTTTTTTTGGACTATACCTGGCAGTGCTCAGGGACTGGTGTGCTTAGAGGTACCTATGGCAATTGAACCCAGGTCTCCTTGTGTGAGACAAGCATCTTACCTATTCTATTATCTCTCTGACTGTGGAATAAATCACTTTTTAAAAAAATAGATTAGGTACACTTCAGTTGCATACCATTTAATTTATTTACTCTTTTATTTATTTGGGGTTTGGGCCACACCTGGTGATGCTCAGGCCTCTGCATGCTGCAATCACTCCTGGCGATGCTCAGAGAACCATGTGGGATGCTGCGGATTGAGCCTGGGTCAGTTGTTAAATGTCAGCGCCCTATTGGCAGTACTATCTCTCCAGTTTCAGTTTCACACTGTTTTCTCTGACTTAATATGTGAGAGACTTATGTTGGGCAACATACAGTATTCGGTTCTTGCAAACCTTCTTTATATACCCCATAAAGATGGGGGGCCAGTGTGGGGGTTGCTATGGGTCCATCAGATTCCACCTAGAACTGATTCTAGGGTCAAGTCAGCCACATGCTAGGTCAGCACTTTCACCCCTGTATTATTTCCAGTTCAAGCTGAAACATTTACACTTTGCCTAATGGTCAGGTAAAGCACCAAATTGAATGGTTGTTTGGATGGCTGAAATGGAGAGACACTTTGGCATACTTTAACTTGTTGTTGGTTTTTTTGAAAGTCTTTGGTTTCAGAGAAAACACCAGACATCTTTATTTTGTAAGAGAATGAATTTTGTGTTGGGTTTTAAAAAGAAAGACTACTTTATTTTCTGGAGTCATGTTCCAGTACTTCTGGTTAAGTAATATGAGTTTTAGCTTCTACTTTTGGTTGCTTTCTAGTGTTACTGACTTAATATTATTCAGCAGTCCCAGGATTCTGCTGAAGTGATTTTGGTTTTCTGTTTTGGTATTGGGTGGCATTGAATCATTTAGTATTTTAATGTAATACAGTATTATTGGAAATGTTCTTTTTGAACATTTTTTCTTAAAGTTAGCACTTAGTTAAAATGTCAGAGAAAGCACGCATGTATATTCTTTTTTTTTTGTGGTGTGTGTGTGTGTGTGTGTGTGTGTGTGTGTGTGTGTGTGTTTGTGTTTGGTTTGGGGACCACACCTGACAGCTCTCAAGGGTTACTCCTGGCTCTCTGCTCAGAAATCTTTGCTCCTGCCAAGCATGCGGGACCGTGTGGGATGTTGGGATTCGAGCCACCGTCTGTCCTGGGTCGGCCTCTTGCAAGGCAAATGCCCTACCTCTGTGCTATCTGTCCTGCCCCTATTCATTGTAATTTTTGTTACTTTTAGCATGAGAAAGTGATAAGATCTTACGAAGTTATCATTTGATCAACTACAAATTACATTTTGAATGAATTAAATAATTGACTTACTTAATATTAAATTTTGTGGGACTGCCTTCAATATATTTTT
Source organism: Suncus etruscus (assembly GCF_024139225.1). Taxonomy (NCBI): domain Eukaryota; kingdom Metazoa; phylum Chordata; class Mammalia; order Eulipotyphla; family Soricidae; genus Suncus; species Suncus etruscus. The sequence goes on along the minus strand of NC_064867.1, from coordinate 17,146,436 downwards.
GTTTGGTTTTAAATTTAAATATATTACTTTATTAAAATACAGCAGTTGGCAAACAGTTGATTGCTGCAGATTAGTGGGAGAATTGCTCCTTGTGAAGGTATGCAGTTTGTGTTCAATATTTTTAGCACATGTCAAAAATTTGGATTTGAAGTTATTTGAACTTCTAACTTATTTGAAATGCATTTCCTAGATGTGTTATAAGTATATCAAGATAAATTCTTAAGTGTTAAGTATATATTCTAATTTTGCTGATTATATTCAATGTCCAGACCAAAGTACTTTTAAAAAATGGCTTTATATTGCTATATAAATAAAATTATTGGTATTGTTGAACTACTTAGTTATATGTGTTTATTTTGTATAGGCTCCCAATTTATTGTTACATTTGGCTAGGCAGTTTTTTGCTTTGTTTTGTTTTTGATTTTTGAGACACTCATTGGCACTCGGGTTACTCCTGGCTCTGCCCTCAGAAGTTACATCTGGCAGGCTCAAGGGACCATATGGGATTCCAGGATCGAATCCAGGTCAATTGTGTGCAAGGCAAACACCCTACCCACTGTGTTATCGCTCAGGCCTCTGGTTAAGCGTTTTAGCTTGAATTTTGACTCTTATTTGTTTAGGAGAAAGATACTGTCTTAACTACTGTAATGATTTCCTAAAGTGTGCCCTATCTTGAATTGTAAGATTATGACTTTTAGATAACTGTTGAACTCTGGGCTACTAGAATCAGTACTGCAACTATTATTTATAGCCTAGGGCCCAAGTTTTGCTAAATTGACTAGTTATGGATGTATAATCTGTAGCATAAGTAAGTGCCTTTAGTGTGTCTAAGCATAGTAAATGACACATTTATCCCAGTCTTTCAACTTAAAGCTTTTTTTTTTTTTTTTTGGTTTTTGGTTTTTGGGTCACACCCGGCAGTGCTCAGGGGTTACTCCTGGCTGTCTGCTCAGAAATAGCTCCTGGCAGGCACGGGGGATCATATGGGACACCAGGATTCAAACCAACCACCTTTGGTCCTGGATCGGCTGCTTGCAAGGCAAACGCCGCTGTGCTATCTCTCCGGGCCCAACTTAAAGCTTTCTTAATGAATATATTTGTATTATAAGTAAACCTACTCATATAGTGACTTGAAACCTAAGATTTCATATTCTTTGAAGGCTACTATTTTAGGATAAAATAGTAGAATAGAGATATTCTATTTTAGGCTACTATTTTAGAATAAAATAGTATTTTAGGATAAAATAGTAGAATAGAGAATGGGGCTGGAGTGATAGTACAGTGGCAAAGTCGTTTGCCTTGCATGCACTGACCCAAGTTCTATTTCTTAACCTGCCAGAATTCCTGAATACAGAGCCAAGAGTAACCTAAAATCTTTTCTATATGATTTTATTAAATTTTAAGCATTATTCTTGTTTCCTAAATAAGTTACATTTTAATTTTTCTTGGAAACTATTGTATAAAGTATATCTTTACAGATCAAACTTTTTTTTCGACATTGATTTAAATACTAAAAGAAAGAGGGTTTTTTTATTGTAAAGGATGATGTGTTTCCAGCTATTTGGAAAAATGAAGTTATGAAATATGCTTATGTATGAATGAATATGGGGTGTAATATGCTGAATGAAATGAGTCAGAGGGATAAGGTTAGACATAGAATGATCATACTTATTTTTGGCTATTAAACAAAATATATGGTAATACCCAAAGAGATGAGAACCATGGTAGGAAGTTTGCCACAAAGTGCAGGGGGGTGAGTTAGGGCAGAGAAGGGACCATCATAATAATGGTAATTGGGATTGACCACTTTAGACAAGAAGTGGGTGTTGAAAGGAGGTAAAGTGATACCCCTTCAGTAACGATGTTGCAAAACAATGTTTGAAAGCAAAAAAAGGGAAGAGAAAGAAGAAAAAGGTCTGCCATAGAGGTGGCCAAATGGGAGAGTGGATAGCAAACCGAGGAGCATTGCTGGTGGGAAATGAGCACTGGTGAAGGGATAGGTGTTGGACATTGTATAAATGAAACTCAGTTATGAACAATTTTGTAATTGTATATCACATGAGTCAAATAATTTTTAAGTATAATGCTTTATAATACTTAAAAAAATAATACCTGAGAAGTTAAGTTTTTTTCAGCTTTCTCCTTAACTAAAAGGGACTAATGCATGGGTTGTCTACCTGATAGTTTTACAATTCAAATGCGATTATGGTTTTCTATATGTACTAGATAGTGTTAGTACTAGAATTGCCCATTTAGCTCCTTTGATATCTAATAGTTAAAAATCATCTTTTAAAAAACTAATTTTATATTTATTTGCCTTTTATTTTAAATCATTTGGGGGAAAGCTTGGGCCACACACAGTTTGCTCAGGGCTTGCTTTTGGCAGTGCTCAGAGCACTGTATGTGGTGACCGGAACTGAAGCCTTTTCACAATAACATGAGAATATTACTCTCGTTGTTGGAAGTTGAAATCTGAAGGCTGCAAAGCATCACCTTATGATCTCTTTTGATTCTACCACCCCTTGTACAGAGATGTTTCATGTTGACACTTTTGTGTATTAATCCAGGTAGTTTCTGTGAACTTACAGTGTTGTCGGTTTCTGGCTTTACAAATCGTTTGGAATGGGTAATAGCAATATTTCCTCCCTGTTCATTATTGTTCTGTTGTAATGTCCAGAGTCACATAGTTGGCTGTGATGCTGGTAGTGGTAATAGTGTTGAGATACCAGTTTACAAGTTATAGTGTCTAACAGTCTTGAAAAGAAATGCTTGCTACAGTAAAGACTTACATAGCTTTAACATGTTTTACTATGCTTTAAGTATATTTGGTTGTACATAAGAAATGGGTTCTACAGAACTCATTCTTCACAGAATCGTTTGCTATCTCACAGTTGTCTTTCATCTGATGCTACTAACTGCATTGAGGATATAACTATGACTTCACCATGTAAACGAGGTTTTGTTTCATTACAGCTTTCACTTGAGAAGTTACCAGTATTTAAGCTGGCCTTTATGTACAAGGCATTGTTGAAAATAGAAATCAAAATACTAATAGTTAAGCCAGAGTTGAGTTCCTAGAAAGTACAGATGTGGAGCAGACCACCTGCCACCTGCCTTTAGGGATTCTGGCCTGCAGGTTGAAGGAGATGGGGGAAGACTTAGTGGGTCTCTTTTGTCACCTAGACCTGACAAACCTAGACTTGGAGACACTTCTGCTTCATTCTCCACTTTCAGGTGATATTTACTAGTATTTTTGTCTGTTTGTTTTGGGGTCATGCCCAGTGACACTCAGGGGTTACTCCTGGCTCTGTGCTCAGCAATTGCTCCTGGCAGACTGGGAGACCATATAGGCTGCTGGGAATCAAACCGGGTCTCTCCTGTGATAGCCCTACCACTGTGCTATTGCTCTGGCCCCATTAGTAGTGTGTTTTATTTTCTGTTTGTAGAACACTACTTCCAGTACTGGTGAAGTCATGGAACTCTCTCTGTACTGCTTAGGACATGCATGTATAATATATATAAACATGTATTCCAACCAAAATAATCAAGGTAATGTGGAAGGGAAAGAACATATGTAAACACATCGCTAGCTGCAGGGTATTTTACACTAGTGAGTAATGGCAAGAGGACAGTCTAAAAGTAAAGTTTCCTTTTGATCATTAAAAAAATATTTCTACAAATTAGATTAGCATTTAGGGTGCCGGTTGATAGGAATTGATGAAATCTATCCAGAATGAATTGTCTCCCCCAACAAGTAGACTCTCAGTTCTGGTTTGTTTTCTAAAAGACATGTGTTGAATTGTAAAGCTATTCTGTTGTCTCTCACAAAGCTAAACAGAAAATAAATTTTAAAAACATTTTAAAAAGAGCTAAACAGAGTTGCCTAATGACTCAGCAGTTCATTCTTCACCCAGGTAGATGCCAAGTAGATTGAAACAGGGACTCAGAAAGGTATTGTTACTATTATATTCTTCATAATAGCCAAAAATGTTGGAAACAACCCTTGGATTTATCAGAGTGGATAAACCAAATGTACTATAAACCAAAATGTACTATATATAAACCAAATGTACTGTGAAGCAAATGTACATTAAAATGTAATATCCATCCATAAAAAGAATTAAATTCTGTAGCATGCTACACATGACCGACTGGGTTTTTTGTTTGTTGGTTTGGTTTTGGTCACTCCCAGTGGTGCTTACTCTCGGCTCTATGCTCAGGTATCACATAGATACAAAAGAAAAGGAAACATTTCCTCTTTGTCATATAGTAGACTTAAATATAGCCATGTGTAGTATATTGCCGTCCTAGTATTTGACTTGTAATTGGAGGTCTGTTATCTTCTGACCTTCCCCTGATACAAACACAAGTCTGATTTCTTTTTCTGGGAGTTTTTTTTATATTCCACATCGAAGTGAGAATGTTTCTTTCTTCATCTTGCATGCCTTAAAGGTTATCACAAAGAGTAGGATTTCCTACCACCACCACCACCCATTTCTGAGAAATGTACCATTATATTTCAAAAGTCTCAGAAAGGAAATTAAACTGGGATTGGGATTGGGAAAGAAGGCAGGCAGTAGGAAGGAGTTTCTTGACTTGTTTAGGGATAGCAGGAAGGTGTGAGAAAGAGATTGAATCTGAAAGTGACTAATACTCTCTTTATAAAGAGCGTGATGGTATAGATGCCCAAAGATACAGATTTCTTAAGCTGGCTGAGCTTATAAGAATATAGAATATAGAACCCATATAGAAGGTTCATGAAGTGGGGTCAGAGCAATAGTACAGTGATAGGGCATTTGCCTTGCACACTTCTGACCCAGGACGGACCTGGGTTTGAGCCCTGGCATCTCATATGGTCTCCCTAGCCAGGAGTAACCCCTGAGCTTCACCAGGTGGGGCCCAAAAGCTAAAAAACAAACAAACAAAAACAGAAGAAGGTTCATGAAGGATACCTTTCCTAAGGACTAGTGCTGGGGGCCACTAGGGCTACCCCTGGTAATGCTCAGCGGGCCTTGTGATACTGGGACTTGAACTCTGAACCTGGTGCATGCAGGCCTGTTATATCTGACTTTTTGAGCTGTCACTCTGGCCCCTCCCCTCCTCATTCTGCTGTTGTGTTGTCCGGGAGTTGTGGCATTCATATGATTTAGTTGCAGTGTTCACCAGTCTCACTCAGTGTGGTGTTGTGATACCAGGAATCCCAAACAGCAGAGCTCCTGGGACTACATTGGTGCATGTCAAGATGATGTGGGGTTTAACTTCAAATCTCATGCTTGCCAGGCAGATGCTTTACCTTACCATCAAGTTTTTCCTGAACCTCCATATTTATAATTTTTTGAGCATCATCCTTACTGTTTTCTGTACTGACTACAGTAATCCCATGCACAGTATATAAGAATTCCCTTCAAGGGGTTAGAGCTTGCCTTGCACGCGGCCAACCAGGCTTCCATCCCCAGCATCCCATATGGTCACCCAATCCTGTCAGGAGTGATTTTTGAGCACAAAGCCAGGAGTAACCCCCCTTCCCCCAAAAAAGGAATTCCCTTCTCATCCATATACCTGATGTACTTGTCTTGTTTTTTGATGATGGCCATTCTAACAATGGTAAAGTGATACCCCATTATGGTCTCATTTTGTATTCCCTAATTAGCAGTTTGAAGCATTTTTTTCATGTACCTGTTAGATTTTCATAGGTCTTTGTGGGAAAAAAGTCTATTTTTTTAACTGCCTGTTTTTTAATTGTTATATATAATCTTGTTGAGTTGAATGAATTCTTTTCTTTAATTATTTATTTATTTATTTATTTTAATTATGAGAACAATGATGCAAAGAAAGAGGACAAGGTAAAGTTACCGTGGAAGGACAATCACCAATAAACAGAGTTCTCAGAAGAAATCCCGTTGCTGACACCTTAATTTTGAACATACAGTCAAGGAACATTAAGAAGAAATAAAACAGAACCCATGTACAATTACTTTGTCCCTCAAGTCTCCAGATATTATAACATTTCTTAGTGGTACACAAAGCAATTTAAAGTCATGATATTTGTGTAACTCCTTAAACATTGAAGGCATCATATTTTTTACATTTCCATGCATATGCATATTAGTTTATGTTAACCTCAAAAGTTTAAGTAGGTTTTTTTTTATTTATTTAAGGTTTAGAGTCAAAGTAAAAATGGTGTTAGAGTGGCAATTATTGTTTGCATAGGCCCACCAAAATATGGGTGACATGGAAACAAAAAGCCTTGGCATTAAATACAAGGAGATCCTACCCCTAAGTTTCCTGGCAAAAGACCAGTTCTAGGTTCCAGCAGAATAGTTAGTCTAATCCAAGTCTTTGTCTGTAGTGCCAATACAGTTTTATTTTTCAAACAGTCTCTGTTGTTGGCAAAAGATTTTGGAATCTGCATATCCTACACTGAAGTCAGGCTGGTGTCCTCTAGTTTCACCTCACAATTAAAGGGCAATGCAGAGAGCCTTGTCCAATAAGCAGGACATTATTGTTGTTAAGTCTTCTCAGTGTTAAGGGAAGTCTCTTTTGAGTAGGTCGATGTCAGCAGCGGTAGGGTCTTCCCTGGTAGAGGATTGCTTCCAGGTGATATTATAGACAATGTTGGATGTTTCATAGGTGGCTTCCCTAATTCAGGGGTGAATGGAGAATGCCCATTCTTCTGAGGCCTGCGCCAGGTCGTTATGTCAATGTTCAGGGTGTAAGGTCCAATTGCACTACAAGTTTTGTGTGTTCCCATCTCTATTAGATAAGAACTTATTTGTATGTATAGAATTTCACCATTTTAATGTGCTTATGCAAACAAGGAATAATGCCATGTGACATTATTGGTACTGCGAGAACAAGTCCAACAATCCCCGTGACTTGGTTCATACATAAGTGATAAACTGAGGGAATCTTTCACCGGACTCCTTATTGATCAGTTCACAAAGAGAAGAAAAGATAAAAAGTAGGGGAAATCATCACTATATAAGAGAATATTAAGTATTCTTAATATTCTTAAGAGATATAGCTGTCAAAGAAAATAGTTATAAACAATTCAGAGGGCATACTTGTCTTTTTTGTGCTTTTGAAATAGTTGGGTGGGTGTTAAATCCAGTGCCTCACGTTGGTCTGTGATTTTGGATGGTGAAGTACTGAAGTTAAAAAGGGTAAATGTAGGGGCCCGGAGAGATAGCACAGCGGTGTTTGCCTTGCAAGCAGCCGATCCAGGACCAAAGGTGGTTGGTTCGAATCCCGGTGTCCCATATGGTCCCCCGTGCCTGCCAGGAGCTATTTCTGAGCAGATAGCCAGGAGTAACCCCTGAGCACTGCCGGGTGTGGCCCAAAAACCAAAAAAAAAAAAAAAAAAGGGTAAATGTGGGGTGATGATGGTTTCGGGGTGAGAGAGTTACAGAGTAAAAATGAGTTTTATAGGGGTGTGATAAAGAGCAGAATACAAAATGGACATTCTGCATACATAAGAACATATCTTAATGATATGGTGTACTATTAATATATATTGTGGTTTGGAACATGTAGACTGGCATGAAATTACCAGTGACTGCCTAAGTACAGCTGAGCAACTATCTGCCACCCCCAGTTAAGCTCCTCCAAGTGTAAAAAAGGCCTTTGGCACAATGGAGGTCTGCCGAAACCCATGCTGGCTGAGACTCCAGCTCCCAGGAAGGAAGGAGATCCTTCCCGACCCGGAAGGCCGGAAGTTCAAAGCCCGCACCCTAAGCCTCCCTCTGGAACCGGCTTGGGAGTGGGGAAAGCCTAGGGTACCCCATAAGCTCCTCCCAGGAACCCACCTTGCTGGCTTGCCCAGGCATGTGGCCCAGGGGAAGCCCTCGAGCTCCGGAGGAAGGAGGTAGAGGGGTGCTGGGGTGACCCAAGTCCCGCACCCAACCCTAGGCCAGGTTAAGAAGGCCTTTGACACAACGGAGGTGTGCTGAAACCCATGCTGGCTCGAGTTGAATGAATTCTTAATAAATTTTAGTGAGTTGTTTTGTTTGTTTGGTTTTGGGCCACACCCAGCGGCGCTCGGTTACTTCTCCCAGCTCTACACGCAGAAATCGTTCCTGGCAGGCTTGGGGGACCATATGGGATGCCAGGAATTGAACCCAGGTCTGTACCAGGCCAGCAGCATGCAAGGCAAACGCTCTACCACTGTGCTATCTCCAGCCCCTAAATTTTAGTTTTTGTTGGTTTTTGTTTATTTAGTGACTATATCCAGTGGTGCTCAGCATTTACTCATCTGCCCAGGGTCTTTTTTGTTTGTTTGTTTTTATTTTTGGGTCACACCCGGTAGTGCTCAGGGGTTACTCCTACTCTATGCTCAGAAATCGCTCCTGGCAGGCTCGGGGGACCATATGGGATGCTGGAATTCGAACCACCGTCCTTTTGCATGGAAGACAAACGCCCTACCTCCATACTATCTCTCCAGCCCCATGCCCAGGCTCTTGATGGATATATGAGGTGCTAGGAATTGAACTCAGGTTAATTGCATGCAGGGCAAGTGCCTTCCCTAAACACTAAACTATTTTTCCAGCATCAGATTTTATTCCTGGCTCTGTGCTCAGAAATAGCTCCTGGCAGACATGGGGGATTATATGGGATGCCAGGAATTGAACCTGGTTCTGTCCATGGTTGGCTATGTGCAAGGCAGACTTCCTACCACTGTGCTATCTCTCTCTCTGGCCCCTATTCATTTTTTTTAAATACCAGTATCATCCTGTTTTGATGACTATAACTTGATATTGTGAACTGAAGTTAGGAATTCAGAATACCTCTTTGTTCTTTTCTGGTTGTTTTGTTTGTTTGTTTGGATTTTGCTATTCAGGATCTTTTCTAATTCAGTATAATTTTTTACTACTTCTGCAAGTATGCCATTAGACTCGTAATAAGAATTATATTGACTCTGTAAATTGCTTTCGGTTAGTATTGACATTTTAATAATACTGATTCTTACAACCAATAAAACAGCGTATCTTTCCACTTATTTCTGTCTGTCTTTAATTTCTTTCATTAGTAGCTTTGGGTTTTCAAGGTAGAGTTCTTTGCTTAAATAACTTTTCCTGCTTTATTTCAAACTTTCTTAAAAAGTTTGAAAACTGGTGATGTTTTTAATGTAATTCACATTGTAAGGGTAATGACATTGAAATATGTTCGCACTTAGATTGGTTAAATGTCATATTTTATGTTACATCTTTTATGACAATAAAAATATCACTGTCAACTTGTATTTTGAGAATAAAATGGCTTAGAGTATAGGGATTAAAACTTTGTTTTTGGCCATGTTCATTAATGTTCAGTGTCTCTTCCTGACTGTGCTCAGGAGTGACCCCCTGGCCATGCTCAGAATAACCGTGTGTAGTGCCTGGGATTTGAACTGGGGTCAACCACTTGCAAAGTTTGTGCTTACTTACTGTATTCACTGGCCCCAGTAGAGATCTTACAAAGGATACTAATGTTCATTTCCTGTAATAAGGCTTAAATGCCACAAAATGTTCTGCTTTCATGTAATATGTACTCTAGGAAAGATGACAAGAAACACACAGAGAATTGTAATATCTTGGGAACATAGAGTAATAAATACTTCGTTCCAATTTTTTTAGTATATGTGCTGCCGAAGCGAGCACAGAGTAATAAATACTTCAATAAACTTTTTAATCTTTCAAAGGAGTATAAGGGATTACTTTGACCTGGGTGTGAGAGGTCACACAGTCAAGCTACTTAGAGCTGAGTGTCTGAATAGAGACAGAGCAAGGGTGAAGTGGAGCTCTGTGGGAAACATGACGTTCAACATATTGTTACCACTTCATGGGCCTTCAGTATGTCTGAGACTTTTATAAATCATGAAGATTTCCATTGTACCTGGCTAACTTTTAGATGAGACAAATTAAGTATGGTAAAAGACACCATAATTTTTTGTCATTTTTTGTTTCATTTTTTTTTAGTTGAGGTTGTACTTTTGGGGGGCTTTTCCCAGAAGAGCTCATTGGACCATATAGTGCTGGAGATAAAACCCAGTCAGTTCTCTTGCATGAAATACGCTAAGCCTCTGAGTTACCTCTTGGTTTGGAGGACACACCTCTGATGACTGGGAACTGTTCTTGGCTTGGTACTTGGGGGTCACTCCTGGATGTTCTTGGGAGACCATGTGTTGCTGGGACCAAATTCCCAGGACCTGGTGCGCAGTTCATGTGCTCCAGCCTGTTGCGCTCTCTCCCTACCTTAACTTTTTTTAGTTGGAAAGAATAATAAACACCCCTTTCCTTCACTAATTAATCAGGCATTAAGATGTCATCATGTTTCCTTCGTTTCTCTCATTGCTACAGATTTATTTTGCAGACTCATTTGAAAACAAGTTGCAGGCATCCTGATGGTTCTGTGTATTTAGGTTTATAAACCTAAATACCAAGTGATTGGAAGAAACAAGAGACTGGATTTATATTAGAAAGTTTGGTTGATAAAATACTCATGATTGTCAAAGAGAAGAAGGATGAGTGTGCTCCAAGCAGTACCTACAGATGAAAGCTAGAAGAATGAAGCAAAGTAGAAGGGTACCAGGTTACTTTAAAAATCTACAGGAGGGGCCGGAGAGATAGCATGGAGGTAAGGCGTTTGCCTCTCATGCAGGAGGTCATCGGTTCGAATCCCGGCGTCCCATATATGGTCCTCCCGTGCCTGCCAGGAGCAATTTCTGAGCCTGGAGCCAGGAATAACCCCTGAGCACTGCCGGGTGTGACCCAAAAACCACAAAAAAAAAAAAAAAAAAAAAAAAAATCTACAGGAAGTCAAGGGAATTTTTCCCTATGGGCTTTGAAGTGTACAGTTAAGAGTATGCTTAGCAGGCTGAGAGAGAAAGAGGGAAAGGGTGAAAATGTTAGAGCAAGAGATGTGAATTTTGGGAGAGGGAGTTACACCAGTGATGCTCAGGGATTATTCCTGGCTCTGTGCTCAGGAATCCCTCCTGGGTGGCTTGGATTTGAATCTGTATCGGCTCATGTAAAGGCAAGCTCCCTTCTCACTGTCCTATCACTCCACCTACCTATCACTCCACTCCCAGGAGGTGTAAATTTTTTTTTTTTTTTTTTTTTTTTTTTTTTGGTTTTTGGGTCACGCCCGGCAGTGCTCAGGGGTTACTCCTGGCTGTCTGCTCAGAAATAGCTCCTGGCAGGCACGGGGGACCATATGGGACACCGGGATTCGAACCAACCACCTTAGGTCCTGGATAGGCTGCTTGCAAGGCAAACGCCGCTGTGCTATCTCTCCGGGCCCAGGAGGTGTAAATTTTAAGCATGATTGTAGAGTGATAGAATATGGAACTGAGGTCATAAATTGAAAGCATATATTTAGAAAGGCTGGTAGCTTAGAATTTTTAAATAGTGACATTTATTTTTGAACAGTAGTGTTTTGTTTGTTTATTTTTTTAGTAAAATAAACAGTACTAATGCTGAAGGTGGGGACAGGGCCCTTCTTGGATTTTGATGCTATAGACCTGGCCGAATAGTTCATTTCTCAAAGATAACCAGGAGTGTTAGTGGTGCTGGTATGGGTAGGGGACATGCGGAGCTTGGGATTGAACACAGGTGCTCGTATTTATATGCATATCATGTGATGTTGGGAATTAAACCTAAAGACACATGCATACAAGACATGCTTTCTACTTCTGAGCCACATCCCCAGCCCCAGTGTGATATAATTTTTTGAGAATTAGTTGCAGTATGGACTCTGAGCAACAATCTAGCTACTTGTATACAATTGAAAAGTAGCATCTATTTTTAATGTTATTTGTTCTTTCCCAATAAACTTAAAAAATTCTTTGAGAGCAGGAATTACTATGTCTGTGTCATCACAGTGTTCAAGAAAGAATAAGCAATTCAGATTTGTTACAACATAAACACAGAGATTAAGGTGCTTGCCTTTCACAACTGCCATCCTTGGTTTGATCCCTGGCATCTCCGTTTCCTGAGCATTGACAGGTGTGGGCCCAAAAGAAAAAACAACAACAAAGATGAAACAAAACAACAAAAAATAGATTTAATGGTTTAATAGAATTCTTCATTACTCTGTTCAGAAAATGACAGAAAAGGCTAAAGAAATTGCTGTCCCCCACTTTTTTTTGTTTTTTGGGCCAAATCCAGCAGCGCTCAGGGGTTACTCCTGGCTCCACTCAGCAATTGCTCCTAGCAGGTTCGGGGAGCATATGGGATACAGAGAATCGATCAGGAGTCGGTCCAGGGTTGACTGCGTGCAAGCCAAATGCCCTACTGCTATGCTATCACTCTGACTCTCTGCTATCTATCACATTTAGTGTTCATTTCTGGCCATCTTTTTTTTGTTGGCACCCAAAGACAGTTTGGCATTTTTCACCTTCCTGGAATCACAGAGGAACTCTGGACTACAATATGATACAAAAGTCATGGTCAGTGCTGCAGGCTAGATTGAGAAGCTATAGAGAGAAAAATATCAACACATGTTATCAGGTTTGATCCTGTCCCTGAATGATCCATATCCCCATTCATTCATTCATTGTGACATCAGTATCATTGATACACTTATCTTTTTTGGGGGGACACACCCATTTGATGCTCAGGGGTTACTCCTGGCTAAGTGCTCAGAAATCGCCTCTAGCTTGGGGGGACCATGTGGGACACCAGGGGATTGAACCGCGGTCCTTCCTTGGCTAGCGCTTGCAGGGCAGACACCTTACCTCTAGTGCCACCTCACTGGCCCCCATACACTTATCTTGACATTATACAGTTAACTGTTTGCCAACCAGATCCTGAAGCTAATCTAGCTACCTGATTCTTTTAGAGAATTTTGTCAGCCAACCTAGACATCTTGACACATTTCCCATAATCAATGGAGTAGAATGATTTCTTAATAAGCATCCCCTTATTTCTTGGTGGGGCTGGTGTGTGTTTGGGCCACACTCAGTGCTCAGGGGACTGGATAATGACAGGAATCAAACTGAACACTGGATGCAAGGCAAGCAAGCAAACAAGCAAGCTCTTGAACATGTATTTTCTCTCCTGCCCCATAAACCCATTCCATTTAGTCTTTTTTTTTTTTTTTTTTGGTGGTTTTTTGGGTCACACCCAGCAGTGCTCAGGGGTTATTCCTGGCTCCAGGCTCAGAAATCGCCCCTGGCAGGCACGGAGGACCATAAGGGACGCTGGGATTCGAACCGATGACCTCCTGCATGAAAGGCAAGCGCCTCACCTCCATGCTATTTCTCCAGCCCCCATTTAGTCTTTCTTATTTTGGTTTTTGGGTTACACCTGGCAGCGCTTAGAAGTTTTTCCTGGCTTAGCACTCAGAAATTACTTCTAGTAGGCTCGGTGACCTTATGGGATGCTGGGGATCAAACCCAGGTCAGTCACATGCATGGAAAATGCCTTACCTGCTATGCTATTGCTCTGGCCCCTCAAGTCTTTCTTTTTGTCTCTGGGGTGGAGAGATTAGCCATTACCCCGCATGCTTCTGATTTCATGCTCAGGACCCTGGAGGTATTGGAGGTGACCCTGAAAGTGCTCAAGTGTGAACCCCAGGATTTGAATTGGGCTCATGGCCTTTGTAGCCACATGCAAGGCCTTACTCCTTGAACTGTCTTCCTGCCCTTATTCAGCCTCTGTTATGCAGAATTGGTCTAAAGTTGCCTAAACTTAGTCTAAGGTCCCCTTTTTTGGAGGGTGGAGGAGAAAGCACTCAGCTTTCAGCATCCCCATATAATTCTGCCTCCTTTAAGTAAGCAAACACAGAGCATCTCCCTCGATTACTGCCCCTCCCCTCCCCTGGATTGATGGCTCTCAGGATGTGCACCCACTTTGGAAAACACTTTTCTTAAGTGAAACAAAAGATCTGGTCACTAGTATGGGAGAAAGTTTCTAATCCTCTGGGAGATTTTCTTACATTATACACTCAGAAGTGCATCCAAGTTCCCTATTGGAAGGAAACCGTAAGCCAGAAACTTGTATGCTAGTGGCTTTTCTCTTGAAGCATAAATACAAGTGAATATGGACTGCTTTTGTAGTGTTTGTGCCATGTCACACAGAAAATAAATCTGGAAAACCTCACTATGTTAGGAAAATTCTGGGAAGGTGACAATTTTTTTATGCAGAACATGAGAAACTTGTGACTAGGTTTTGCTTTCTGGATCAGCAGTTCACTAATTCAGTTCACTAATGCTTGTTTTAACAAAATAGTTAAAAACTGAATCCTGTCTACACTCTGAAGTTGTCTGGGCTCCACATTGTAAGCTACTTACATAGCATTCAGTAGTTTGTATTTGCTGCAGTGAAGGTCAGGTGTAATATTAGCTTGTTTCTAGGGACCTGTGTTTGTTATTAAATTTATTTTATTTTATTTTATTTTGTGTGGTTTTTGGGTCACACCCGGTAGTGCTCAGGGGATACTCCTGGCTCCATGCTCAGAAATTGCTCCTGGTAGGCATGGGGGACCATATGGGAAGCCGGAATCGAACTGATGACCTTCTGCATGAAAGGCAAATGCCTTACCTCCATGCTATCTCTCCGGCCCCTGTTATTAAATTTAAATAATGGCCATAACAATCACAACACTGGTCCCAGTAGTGTCTCTATCATTGAGATGATGATCGTTATGTATTTCAGGACATTGGGCGCTGGCATCTAGTTAAATTGATAGAAAAACGATATTGGGATGAGTGCTATGAAGTGACTTAGAATGACATTGCAAGAGACAGAAACTTGAAATGATCTTAGTAAATAGTTTTAGATAAGATATTGGTCAAAAAGACAGGATTCCAGGGGCTGGAGAGATAGTACAGTGGTAGGGCACACAGTAGTAGGACTGATGATGGTTCGAATCCCGGCATTGCCAGGAGCAATTTCTGAGCAGAGCCAGGAGTAACCCCTGAGTGCCACCAGGTGTGACTCCCCCTCAAAAAACCCAAACAAACAAATAAACAAAAAAGACAGGATTCTAATCGGAAGCAGTCTTGTACAAGTAGTAACACCAGTGAGACCATATCAGATCATATTCATTTGAAATAATAGTGTATACTCTGTTCTAGGTATTGTTGTGTAGGTGCCTAAAACAGACCTGGCCTCTTCAATCTTAGATAACGTAGAGAGAGTTAATCAAGTTAAAAGGACTAGTAATTGGGGCCAGAGAGATAGCACAGTGGTAGGATGTTGCCTTGCATGCAGTTGATCCAGAATGGACAGTGGTTCAAATCCCAGCATTCCAGATGGTCCCTGGGCCTGCCAGAAGCGATTTCTGAGTGCAGAGCCAGGGGTAACTGCTGAGTGCTACCGGATGAGACCAAAAAAAAAAAAAAAAAAAGGACTAGTAACTATATGTTACTTATTCATAGGAGAGACACTAATTGTAGTGTGGAGAATAGTTAGAGAGAAGGTTATTTTATTATTTATTTTTGGTTTTGGGGCCACACTTGAGATCATTTTTTGTGGCACTACCTCCCATATTGCATGTGGCATGTGTGTCCTTGCAATTGGTCTAACTCTGTCCTCTGACCTACAAAGTTACCAATGATTTTTGACACTCTCACCAGTTAGAACATTTTATCACATTTTTCTAGAGAAACCATTTCATTTATCTGATTGTTCTGTGAAGGCAGATTTTCTTCTCTTGAGTCAAGGCCGTTTTTCGGTTTTCAGAGGACTTTTTTTCTGTGTTTTTTCCTCGTACTGTTTTTTTGTTTGTTTGGGAGCTACATTGGTGGCTACTCTTTATATGGGGGTGACTTCTGGCATTTTAGGGTGAGGGACCATCTGGTTCTAAGGATTTGCATGCTGCCTGCACACAAATCATGTACTCTAACCCTTTGAGCCATTTTTTCCAGCCACAGTTCCCTCTTTGCCATCACTCAGAAAATAATGAACTTTTCACTTATAAGCTTCAGGTTTGTTGTAAATTTTTGAAATTATTTTTCCTTTAAGTAATAATTTCTTTAAGGCAATGGTTACAAACATGTTTGTAATTGGGTTTCAGCCATAAAATACACACTGCTGTAAATTTTACAGCTAACATTTCATGTGCATACCATAAGTAAATAATGTCAGGTTTATATATTACATCTTTTTTGGGTTTTGGGTCACACCTGGCAGTGCTCAGGGGTTACTCCTGGCTCTGGGCTTAGAAATCTCTCCTGGCAGGCTTGGGGGACCATATGGGATAACGGGGGATCGAACAGAGGTCCATCCTAGGCTAGTGTGGGCAAGGCAGACGCATTACCCCTTGCACCACCGCTCTGGCCCCCATTTCTAAATTTTTATAACCTGCTTTGATTTGTATTGATCTTTTACAAACTCTGTTCACAATCATGAGTGTACTAGAATGTGTACTAGAATGAATGTGAATGTACATGAATGTATTAGAATGTGTTAACTTTTAACGGTGTTATATTAATTTTTCCATCCTCTCAAGAGTGACTATTATGTTAATACTTTACATGAAGATACCTGGAAAATTTTCCCCTCTGTACCTGGAAATTGTAACTTTACTCATTTACTTACTTGTTTCAGCTTATTTCAGATAATACTCTTGTTTCAATTGATAGATGGTCCTTTTTCTGAGATTTGTTTTATAAAGACACATCTCTAAATTATTTTTAGTAAGTTGTGTTATTGAGACAGTAAATACATCTAAAAATTATGTGTAAGAAAATGCCCCATGGGACCAGAGCAATAGTAAGCAGAGAGTATGCTTGATTTGCTTGTGGCAGACCCAGGTATGGTTCCCTGAGCACAGCAGGGTATGACCCAAAACCCGTCCCCCCCCTCCCAAAAAAAAAAGAAAAGTCTCCATGGTGCAAATAGAATTATAGAATCTTGCTGTCAAAAGAGTATGTATTTGGGTCTGAAAATTCAGACTTCAGATTCTGGTTTTGATATGGATTACTGGGGCCTTGAGGGGAATATTGCATAAACATCTTTAAAAATTTAGTTAGTGGGGCTAGAGAGTTAGCACAGTGGTAGGGAGTTTACCTTATACACAGCCAAATCAGAACAGATGGTGGTTCGAATCCCAGCATCCCATATGGTCCCCCGATCCTGCCAGGAGCAACTTCTGAGCACAGAGAGCCAGGAATGACCACTGAGCGCCACTGGGTGTGACAAAAAAAATTAGTTAGTGGTCTGATGGGGACTTTCAAGGTTACCCAAATTTAGTTCAGAGAACTTCAGGGCCTCTCTGGTGATTGTCTGCCACCTTGGTGCTTGGAGAACTCTCGGGTAACATCAAAAGATGTTCAGGGGACAGTGTGCTGTGGATCAAAACTGGGTTGTCTGCATGCATACATGTCTTAAATCCTGCCCTGTCTGTCTCCACTCATATCCCAAAGGTTAAAAAAATTACTTTTTTTTTATTAGTTTCACTAAACAACATTAACTTTTCTAAAAAGTTGGTTTCTACGATTGGTATTGGGATGAACGGGGGGGGGGGGGGTGTCCCACACAGAGATGTTTGGGGTCTGCTTCCAGCTCTGTGCTCAAGGCAGCTCATGTCAGAGTTCAGGGGGACCATGTGGTGTAGATGCAACCTCCTAACTTGGTCCAGGGAGAGGATACTTGGCCAGCCAGATCAGTGGATTAGTGTGAGGAGGGTCCAAGGATATGCTCCTCAGTCCATGTAGTAATGGATAATTGAACTTGAGCTGTGAAAGACATGGAGAGAATGGAGACTAGTGAGCGTCCTGTCTCCTTTTCCCTGTGATTGTTGTAGTGAGCACGATTTCACATTTTGGCTGCAGTGCTTACATACGTTAGTTTTGGAGTGCTACTGTTTGCAAACATATATTGTTTGTGCCATCAGGGATTCCAGAGAGCAGTGTCACTAGGATCATCTTTGCACACATAGGCCAGGGCTAGCGACCTAACTAACAGCCTCTTGTTTTATTTTTTTTGTTGTTGTTTTAATTTTTTCTTTGACTACAAGGTAAGTGCTGTGCCATAAAGCACCTCAGCCCATGAACTCATGCTCCAAATTTAATTTTTTTTTTTTTTTGGTTTTTGAGGCCACACCCATTTGATGCTCAGGGGTTACTAAGTGCTCAGAAATTGCCCCTGGCTTGGGGGGACCATATGGGACGCTGGGGGATCGAACCGCCGTCCTTCCTTGGCTAGTGCTTGCAAGGCAGACACCTTACCTCTAGCGCCACCTCACCGCCCCCCCCCCCGAATTTAATTTTTATGATGGAAATTTTGTAGCTAGGAACTACTGAATATTTCCTTCTCTGTGTTTTTGTTATTTATTATGAGGTGTAACTACTGTTCTTGGATTTTTATCTCTTTTATCCATTCTCTGACCAGGTAACTGGTGCTGTACCTTTTCTTTTTCTTTTCTTTTCTTCTCCCTTTCCTTTTCTGGAGTTTCTTTTCAAACAATTAGTGGTTGGTTACAGTCTAGCTTTCATTCTTTCAAATGATTGAAACTTCCTAACCCTGGTGTTCCTAGGCTCTTTCAAGGCAGTGTTTTCAGTCCTGGAGCTTGTCCAGGCCAGCCCCTGTTTGAGTAAGAAAGAAGGAAGGTAATCTTCGCTAATTGTTTTCTGACCTGAAGATGCAGAAACTGAAATACAATTTCAGAGAATGTGCAGAGTCAAATCTCAAGATGCATTATTGCAGGCTTCATTTGCATTTTCCTTTATGGTTGAGCGCTTGATTAGTTCACCCTTGCATTTCTGGCTTGTCACACCCTGGTATGCTCTGTCCCTCCCTTGAACTACCTTTATGATTTAAAAAAAAAAAAAAAAGTCTACTGAGTGAAAGGTTTTATTTTTTTTTCTTTTCTTTCTTTTTTTTCTTTTTTTTTTTTTGGGGGGGGGGCGCCACACCTGGTGACGCTCAGAGGTTACTCCTGGCTCTGTGCTCAGAAGTCGCTCCTGGCTTGGGGGACCATATGGGACGCCGGGGGATCGAACCGTGGTCTGTCCTAGGCTAGCGCAGGCAAGGCAGGCACCTTACCTCTAGCACCACCGCCCGGTCCCTATTTTTTTTTTTTCATTAGGTGAAGTTTTCTCAGTAACTTGGGTTTGCTCACATGGGGGGGTGGGACAGTTTATAACCTTTTTGGCCTTCCCCCCCTTTTATTTGCTTTTTGGGCCACACCCAGTGATGTTTAGGGGTTACTCTTGGCTATGCACTCAGAAATCACTTGTGGCTTGGGGGACCATATGGGACGCCAGGATCAAACCTCAGTCTGTCCTAGGTTACCAGGTGCAAGGCAGACTCCCTACCACTTGTGCCACCGCTCTGGCCCTTCTCCCCCATTTTATAAAGACATAATTGGTTGCACTATATGTTTTAAGGTATATAATAAAACTTGCATATATCAAAATAATTTTAACTTGCATATATCATAAAATAATTACCACAGTAACTTTAGTTAACATCATTTATCTCATTAAAAATAACTTCATTTAGTGAAGAGAACTTAGATCTACTCTCAATACTGTGGTATTTGTACCATACCACAGCATTGGTTATCTATAATTATTATAGATAATAGTCTTGTTATCTATAGTCATGTTGTACATTATTTTTCTTAACTTAAAACTTGAAGTTTATCTCTGGACTTCCTTCATCCAATTTCCTCTCCCTCCTACTGTTTACATATTTGAAAAAGACATATGATTATGTCAACCTGGACCTTATCTATGGATTATTATCCCAAACTCTGAAGTCTTTATTTATTTCACTTAGGAAGCTAAATAGATTAGCAGTTGTGTTCCTGGGGAGCTTTTTGGGGGTTTGATTTTGGGAATCCAACCCGAGTTGGCCACATGCAAGGCCAAATAGACCTATTATACACTTTCTCCAGCCCCCTTGTAGCCTTTTAAATATTTGTAACAGTAAACCCATATCATTTGTATCACATAAATTGTTAGCATTAAAACTACATTTTAGGTTTCCCAATGAAATCTTATTAGTAAGTAGTTTTGCAAGAGCATTGAGGCCTGGCAGGGTTATCAGTGACTCAGCAAGGGTGGGTAGAGCCACCTCCTGCTTGCCCCACCTGTGTTCTCTCTCTCTCATTGTGACCTGGATAGACTAAGTAGCACAATCACTGACCACATTCCCAGCACTGCGCCTGTGCCTACCCTGACTCTTGTAGTGTTCGGCTCACTGCTCTGCCTGCACTCACCCATTCTTGTTAGCATTTGTTCGGTATTTCCTGTTGTACCAGGTCTTGAAGACGGAGCAGAGTAAAAGACAGTGTCCCTGCTCTTGTGGAATTTATTTTTATGGAGGCACGGACCAAAAAATGTGAAAAATAACTTCAGTACTAAGAAATGTAAATGGTGTGATGATTTTAGTAAATTATGGTTGGTGTTATTTTAGGGAAGTAGTCCTGTGTGATACGATGACCCACAACATGAGAAAGGCACTTTAATTTTTATTTGATCTCTGGGACTCTGCTTGTCCTCAGGGGCTTCTCCTGGCTGGGCAGTCTGATGACCAAACCACCAGGAATTGAACTTGGGTTGGGCCTCCCTCATGTAAAAATGTGCTGTGGAACTTGGAGCTGCCTTATTGTCCATGTGAATGGCATTTTGGACTGAAAGACAGCAAATAGAAATCTGCTACATGGGTAATGCCAGAATAGTTAGCCATAATGCACAAGGGTGAGATTGGGAAGAGGACATGCAGCAGACAGACATCAGATACAGTTCATTTTAGTAGAAAGCACTTGGAGAACTTAAAACAGAGGAGTGATGCACCATGATTATGCTGTACTTGAATTCTCAAGTAATATGTTAGCTTATAAAAATGATTATAAAATTAAGTATTATAGAACTGTTCTTTATAAAAAATCATTTGTTTTAGGTGATCAGAGAAAATAGTGCAGAGGATAGGGTTGCACTCTTGCACATGACTGACCTGGGTTTAATCCCCACCATCCCATATGGTTCCCCCAGTACTACCAGGAGTAATTACAGCCAGGAGTAACCTCTGAGCACTGCTGGGTGTTCCCAGAAACCAAAAAAATAAAAAATATAATAGTTTTGGAAGCCAGAGAAAGTACAGTAAGGGAATTACTTGCACACAGCCAGCCTGAGTTCAGTCCCTCATATAGTACCTTGAAGAATAAACTCTAAGCACAGCTGGTCCCCCCAAAAGCCAAAACATTTAGTTTTGGTTTGAGGACCTCACCTAGCAGTGCTAAGAAGTTACTTTTATCAGGCTTGGGGAACCATATGGGATGCCGGGGATTGAACTCAGGTCAGCTTTGTGCAAGACAGATGCCCTACCCGCTGTGTTACTGCTCTTGCCCCCAACAGAAACACTTTTTTTGGCCTGAAACTAGTACACATATGTACTCATATAGTATTTCTGTTGCATCTAGATATAGTAAGATATAACATTACCCATTATATGTAGTCATGCATGTTTGTTATAGCTAGATATTTTATAAAAACTTAAGACATGCTACCCAGCATGTACCCACAAGTGCATGAGTCTGACACGCGGCCCTGGTTTCAGAGCTTAGCATCCAACAATAAATAAAAAAAATGTGTCCACAATCTGGATGTCGACCTGTGAAAGAAATACAGTTTATGCAATTTGCTGATTTAATGGTACTGAATGTTGTGTGATCTCTTTGTGGTAATCAGAGCCAACAGAAACAATTTAAGATTGTCTTACTCTGCTGGTCTTTGTTCTTGACTGTCCAGTAGCTGCTGTTACTGGTGTAGCGCACCCCATTTGGTTTTCTGCCTGTTTATTTTATTTTTATTTTATTATATATATATATACTTTTTGGTTTTCTACCTCTTTAGAGCAGTAACAGCCAGTGAGCACCCGGGAAAGCAGTCGGAAACGGGGAGGTGTAGGAGGCAACTTGCTACATCTGCCAGTGGCTGCTTGGTTGACTGTGACTAAAAAGGCTTTTATTTGTGTTTATGCTCTAGGAAGGACATTAAATAGAATGTAACCCCTTAATATTACAGGATATTTGGAGCTGCATTGGTTTAAGAAAGGTAATTTTTCTTACTGAAAAATTTTTCTTACCAGAAAAACAGTTTCTCATGTTCTTCCCTCCTTGAATTAATTAAGAACTTAGAAAAGAGGCACCAGGAAAAAAAATCTTTTTCACTTACCATTATAGAAAAGATTATACATCATTCAAAATTTATACATTTATTGAGACAAATTTCAATACAACTGTAATATAGTCTACACCAAAGGAAACAGCAATAAAATAATCAGAATATTAAAAACAAGCAGCATGTGAAATAGTCTTATTTCTGTTTATGCTATAGAAAGGACATTAAATGGTATATAATCACAGCATATTTATTTTAAAGTAATTTTTGATGATTATAAAATGATGAGTGTGTCCAGTATTTTGGATAATAGTTTTACACAAAATAATGAACTAGTTAAAAGCCTGCTACATAACATTTGCTTTTGCTCACTGTTCTTGTTTGTTTTCTTTTGCTATACCCAACTGTGCTCAGGACTTACTTCTGACCTAGTGGACTGGTCTCAAGACCCTGTGGGATGCTGGAGTTTGTGGGTTATCCATGTGCAAGGCAATCACTCCCCCTACTGCACTTATTTATCTAGCCCCATGCTGTGTCATATTCTCGGTGAATTTTATCTGCCTTTTTGCTTCAGATTCTGTGCTATGGGCATCTAAAAAATTGATAGCAGCTAACCTTACATCACCTGGCTTGTAATTTTACAGATGAGGAAAGAATCTTAAAATAGTGAAGTACCTTGTACAGGGTCACTTGCTCTTAAATAGTAAAGCTGGTATTTAAGATTCTTATTTCAAAGCCTTCATGTCTAGCCATTATGCTCTCTGCCTCTTGTACTAGCTCTATGAATTGTAGAACTCACCTCAAGTATTGTTAAATTTGACTCATAAAAACTATCATATTTCTGGGCCGGAGAGATAGCATGGAGGTAAGGCGTTTGCCTTTCATGCAGGAGGTCATCGGTTTGAATCCCGGCGCCCCATATGGTCCCCAGTGCCTGCCAGGAGCAATTTCTGAGCCTGGAGCCAGGTATAACCCCTGAGCACTGCCGGGTGTGACCCAAAAACCACAAAAAAAAAAAAAAAACTATCATATTTCTAAGAGACTTATAACTTAGCTGCTGATACTTCCTCATCACACTGGCCATCTACCTCTGTATGGTATCTAATTTAGATTTGTTAGTTACTCAGAAATCTTAGGTCTATGTTTGCTTTTAGAATTAAGTACTCCAGTTTTTTTTTATGTACTATATGAACTGTACAACTTGATTCCAGTTTACTTTATCTCCATCTTATTGTTTCTTACTGCTATAACTTACTATAGTCTTAGCCTGTTCCCTGTAATATTTCCTTTCCCTTGTGTCCTTTTTTTCTTTTTGGTTTTTGGGTCACACCCAGCAGCACTCAGGGGTTCATATAGTTCCCTTATATCCCATGGCATTTTATGCACACCTGTTTATACAATTACCACATTTCATTAGATGTTTGTAACCCCAATATCTTGTCTTTTTAATTTGATTGCTTATTTTTATTTATTGTGCCTAATGCCAGGAGATGCCAAAAGTTTCCATTACTAAAACAAAATTTAACATTTGAATAGTAATAGTTGCATAATTGTTAGCAGTATGTTCTTTCTTTTGTTTTAAAAAAAACCCTCCCCTACCTCTTGGTTTTTGGGTCATACAGCAGGGAATTGGGGTACTCCCAACTTACATACTCAAGCAATGTATAGTGGGTGCCATGTACTCCACCTGTTGAACTATGTCTCTCTTTCTCTCTCTCTCTTTCTCTCTCTGTGTCTCTGTCTCTGTCTCTCTCATCCCTTCCTCCTCTTCCTTCTGTTTCTAGTATGCTGTTCATATTTATTCTTTTATTCTTTTTGTTTGTTTGTTTGGGGGTCATGCCCAGCAGTGCTCAGGGGTTACTCTTGGCTCTGTGCTCAGTAGTCACTCCTGGCAGGCTTGAGAGGCACATATGGGATGCCAGTGATTGAACCCAGGTCAATTGTTTGCAAGGCAAATGCCCTACCTTCTTGCTCTTGCTCCAGCACCCACATTTATTCTAAATTCTTCACATGAAAGCTCCCTGACAAATCATATAATGAGTAGAAAGAATTTTATTCATTAATATCAGGGTTCATAGATCTCAAGTGCTTTCTCATCCTGTTCTCATTACGCACAAAAATAAAAATCATAGATTGTAACATTTATTAGCCAGGAATAATGTTTTAGGCTACTGAAATCCTCCAATGACTCTAGAAATATGAAACTTCAGGTTAAAAAAAACCTAAATGAGGGCCCGGAGAGATAGCACAGTGGCATTTGCCTTGCAAGCAGCCAGTCCAGGACCAAAGGTGGTTGGTTCGAATCCCGGTGTCCCATATGGTCCCCCGTGCCTGCCTGGAGCTATTTCTGAGCAGACAGCCAGGAGTAACTCCTGAGCAATGCCGGGTATGGCCCAAAAACCAAAAAAAAATAAAAATAAAAACAAAACACCTAAATGCATGAGCACTGCTTCATGTGCCCCACCCCCCCCAAAAAAAGAAAAAAGAAATAAAACCAGTCATATACAAGAAAGAGCAATGTGTTTAAGTGGGGGAGTGGAACAAGTTTCTGATTTGGATGTGCTCATAGCATTGTAATACTTAGAACTAAGGCTTACTTTGTACTGCATTTTTGCTTCTTTGGAGAATGGAGTCATACCCATCTCAGGGGGGGTTACTTCTGGCTCTGTGCCTAACAATTACTCTTGACAGGTTCAGAAGACCATATGGGATGCCAGGGGATCAAACCCAGTTCAGCTGTGTACAAGGCAAATGCTCTGCCCATTGTACTATTGCTCCAAGCCCAGTACTGCATTTTTTCCTTTCCTTTGCCTTTTCTTTTCCTCTTCTTAGTTCACCTAGGTGTGAAGCTGACTGCCAAATAGTCACCTTGTTGCTGCTTGCCTTGTGTCATGTACTAGAGAGTCAGGAGAGCTAGATGACCAATTACAGCTGGAAGAATAGTGAATCACAGCTCAAGAACCTTCAAGGAGGTGTTGGTAATGAAAAAGCAAAAATAGTAATAACTCCTCTTGTCAGGCAGTTATTTTCTCTGGGACACACTTTTTCTAAGAACTCTAAATGTAAAAATAAAATTAAAATGTAAACCATTCCTATTGTTTAATACTGTTATGCCCATTTTCAAGATGATGTAATCAAAGTGCACAGTTCTGTATAACTCGTGAGGAAGGAATGTAGACATTCTGGCTCCAGGCCTATGCACAGGAGAGGGGGAGTTTAAAGTTTGCCACTCATATCATTAGTTAAAATTCTTCTGTTCAAGAGGTAAAAGCCTCACAATTAGGGGAGCTGGAGTGATAGCACAGAGGCCTTGCACACAGCCGGCCTGGGAAGGACCCAGTTTTGATCCCCGGCATCCCATATGGGCCTCCGAGCCAGGAGCGATTTCTGAGAGCCTAAGTGCTACTGGGTGTGGCCCAAAAACAAACAAACAAAAATCAACCTGATAATTAGGGTGAATGGGAGGACTCCTCAGCAGTGCTCTAGAGTTAACACAGTGCCTGGATTGAACTCAGGACTTTGGCCTACCAGGGGAATTACTGCAGCTCCTTGAGTTATTTTCTCCACCCTCTAACTCATCTTAAACAAAAAGATGAGATAAGGGCTTGCAAGTATGTAATAACTCAACGAGTTTCTTAACTATTCTAGAGGTACATTAGGAACAACAGAAGTCAGGAAGGAATTCATTCTCTCTGTCTTTGCTTCTCTTTACAAGTGCACTTGACTTTTTCTAACACTGTGGGCTGATGCTGGCTGCCCAGCAGCCTGCCTGAGGAACAAGTTGGTCACAGACATCCATCGAGAAATCTGCCTTGGTGTTTTGCCAATTCTAAAACCTCTGGGTGATAGGCCAGCTAGCGACACTTCTGGTAATTCAAGTGAAAGAGCCTAAATGACAGTTTATGATAACAGAATTGAAACTGATTTCTAAAGAAGGAATCATATTCTTTCAGCTTTTGATAAATGACCATTTGAGTTTTTTTTTTTACTTTATGATAAACTATGAGAATAGGGACCATCCCTGACACCTAGCACAGAAAAATAGTAACTGTTTACATGTTTATGGAATGATTGTAGTAATACAGAAATAAATGGCTATTTGCCCCCCTGTAGAGTAAACCATTTGATATAATAAAGAGGTGAGTGTCCCACAAAGAAAGATTTGTTTCTGTGCACCTTTAAAATCCAGCTACCTTGGGCCAGAGAGCTAGCATGGAGGTAGGCATTTGCCTTGCATGCAGAATGATGGTGGTTCGAATCCTGGCATCCCATGTGGCCCCCCCAAGCCTGCCAGGAGCAATTTCTGACTGTAGAGCTAGGAGTAACCCCTGAGTCACTGAGTGTGACCCAAAAAACAAACAAAAATAAATAAATAAAATAAGATCAGCTACATTAATGAATTTTATTATTTTACATAAAGAATTATTTCCTTTCATTTTCTATCAGCTGATTGATACAAACAAAACCTAATTCGAAGAACTGTGCAGGGTCGGAAAGTCATCCCAAAGCACTAAGCTTTGGGTAAAGTAATTTTTGTGCTTTACAACAAATGTGTTGTTTATATAAAGGAAATTGTAGACATGACTATTAAGAAAGGATCATTTAAGATCCAAAAGGTTTTGTATTAGAAAATGTCAGTTTCTGGGGCCAGAAAAATAGTAAAACAGATAAGGACCATCCCTTGCATACAGCCAACCTTGTACTGGGTTTTATTCCCCAGTTCCCCCCCACCCCCCAGGAGAGACCCCTGAGTGCAGAATCCCAAAAACCAAAGGGAGAAGAGCAGAGCTGGCCCCATTTACCACTCACCACCCTGAATACTAGTATTATCTTCCAGGAAAACTTTTTTTAAAAAATGAAAGAAAACTAATTTTTTTTTTTTTTTTTGGTTTTTGGGCCACACCCGGTGATGCTCAGGGGTTACTCCTGGCTATGCGCTCAGAAGTCGCTCCTGGCTTGGGGGACCATATGGGACGCCGGGGGATCGAACCGCGGTCCGTCTCCTAGGCTAGCGCAGGTAAGGCTTACCTTACCTCCAGCGCCACCGCCCGGCCCCAGAAAACTAATTTTTGACACTGTACTGTACACAGGTCACTTCTTTATCCTTGTATAGACATTTTGAAAAATATATTTGTTTTGTTTTGTTTTTGAGCCACCCCCGGCGTTGCTCAGGGGTTACTCCTGGCTGTCTGCTCAGAAATAGCTCCTGGCAGGCACGGGGGACCATATAGGACACCGGGATTCGAACCAACCACCTTTGGTCCTGGATCGGCTGCTTGCAAGGCAAACGC
This sequence comes from Suncus etruscus, assembly GCF_024139225.1. Classification (NCBI taxonomy): domain Eukaryota; kingdom Metazoa; phylum Chordata; class Mammalia; order Eulipotyphla; family Soricidae; genus Suncus; species Suncus etruscus. Next base: position 17,119,094 of record NC_064867.1, on the reverse strand, counting down.
CGCTGTGCTATCTCTCCGGGCCCTGAAAAATATCTTTGGAGGAGACTTTTACAGCACAGCTTCTGCAGAACCCTATAGATGTGCATTCAAATCTCCACACCCCTCCTTTCCATTAAATTTTGGGGTCAGACAGAGCAATGCTCAGGGGTTTGTGCTATGACTTGAAGGTGTATCCTTGGTCTCCGAGTTCACATCTCTCTTACTAACTAATGCTGCAGCCTTGGGCAAATCATTTGAACTCTGCAAGTTTATTTTTTCTTCTAAACTGGGGATAACATCCCCTAACAAGTTCTCTTTTAGAATATCTGTTACATTATAGTAGGGCAGTGTTCTAAAATATCAAATTATTTCATCTTTCCTCAATTTAGTCTTTGTCCTTCCTAACCTATTCACGGACTTTGTAGCTGTCTGATCTGACCCTGTGCTATTTGTTTTAAACTTGAACCTTCCTCCAAATTCTACTTTGAGATTAGCAACTAGATACTTTTTTTTCTTGTTATTTTGGGGTCTGTGTGTAAATATTTGTTTATTTGGTGGAGGGGGGCACAACTAGCTTGTTTACTTGGTGGTGGAAAGCTAACCACTCCTAGTGTTCAGGGACTATTGATTCAGGAACTAGATGCAATGCTGAGGATCAAACTCAGGTCTGCTGTGTGCAAGACAAGCACCTCACCTCCTCTTAAATTAATTTTACAATGGGAAACTTAATTTGAGGAAATTTTCTTTAAATAATGCTAATATCTGTGTACTCTCTAAATACAGTCAGTATTGGATAGCATAGCTATTCTGTTGTTAATATGACTTTTACCTAATATCTTAAGCCAAAAAACAGACCTGTTTCCTTTCAAACATATGGGAGTACATTTGTAAAATACCAGTTTGGGGAGATAGCTAAGTCCAGGTGTAGTTGGTTGACTTGGAGTTTCCTTGAGAGCTTGTTTGAAGGGGAGCACACCTACTCGTATACCTGACTGGGGAAGGCCGTCTTCTGCAACCAAGCGCTCAGCTTACGAAGGGACACAGCTGGAGCAGGAGGGACGATGGGGACACCTGCCTAACCAGCCAGATCAGCCGAATTAAGCCTGGTGATCAGTGGAGTGACAGATGTCGCAGCCACATCGCCCTCACTTTTGGCTTGGAGTTTCCTGAAGTGGTCACTTCTTTCTAGTTCCTTGGAAGCTTTAAAAAGGAAGTGGGGCAGGGGGGGGGGGCAAAGTGATAGCACAGTGATAGGGCGTTTGCCTTGCGTGCTACTGACCCAGGACAGGCCCAAGTTCAATTCCTGGCATTCCATATGGTCCCCGGAGCCTGCCAGGGGCGATTTCTGAGCACAGAGCTCAGAAATAACAGAGCTCAGAGTAACTCCTGAGCACTGCCAGTGTGACAATAAATAAATAAATAAATAAATATTAAAAAAAAAAAAGGAGACCTGGTGCAAACAGCTTAACAGATCAGGTTCTTGCTCTGCATGTAAGAGTCCTGAAGCCAACCCTTGGATACCTGGTCCCCGGCACTCTGTGGGAGTGACCTCTGAGGAGAGCTGGGACTAGTCTCAGAGCAACGTAAAGTACTTATACCCCTTCCCCCAAAAGATGCACAGTACCCCCTTTACTTCCCCAAGTTAGGAGTTAGCTTGTAAATTACAACGGATTGGTATTGGATATTTATATGTGTTCTCTGGACTGCATAAAATGTGATGTATGGAATCACTGTTCTACTTCATTACATAAAAAAGTTTGAACACATAACAGACTAAAGTTTACAGTGTTTCAATTTGTTCTTGGTTTTGCACATGGAGTTAACCTAGTCACTTGCTTGAATTAATATTACTTAAAGCACTCTGGCTGGCTTTAACTATTTAAAAGTTTAAAGCAGTAGTTTACTATCCCAAATGCTATTTCTGTTATCTAGTGTATTTCAAAAATAGAAATAATGGGGCCCGGAGAGATAGCACAGCGGCGTTTGCCTTGCAAGCAGCAGATCCAGGACCATAGGTGGTTGGTTCGAATCCCGGTGTCCCACATGGTCCCCTGAGGAGCTATTTTTGAGCAGACAGCCAGGAGTAACCCCTGAGCAATGCCGGGTGTGGCCAAAAAAAAAAAAAAAGAAATAACGGGATCTAGTCCTGAATGATTGATCATACCCTGGGGAAGGCTCAGGTACCTGCATTAAAACAGAATGCAGAAAACAGGGTAAGAACCAAGGAGGTTACTGCATATCCTCAGGTTCTAATTTGTGTTCTTTCCTAAATCAAGATAATAATCATATATCACAGGTTTAAAAAAACAATGAAAAATTAATCAAATTAGAATTTTCTCTTTATTTTATTTTATTTTTTTTCTTATTTTCTTTTAGAAAAGGAAAAATATTATTTGAAGAATCCTAATGATTGAGACTGCATTTAATTTTGGTGTGTTTTCCTATACATAACCTATAGAACTCCCAAAATAAAAGGTTCAATATAGCTTAGAATAGTTTTATGTCAAAAGGAATTATGAAAGAAGGGGAAGAGGAGCTGGTATCTGTTTCCTTTGCAGCAACTGCTTTTATGAGCATAGACAGGATGTGTATTCCAAGGGGGAAAATGCTGTGTGCATGTTGGTTTTGGGGCCATACTCAGTGATGTTCAGAGTTTACTAATCACATAATGAGTTCAGGAACCAAATGGTATCAAATTTACTGCTTCTGAGTGCAAATGCCATCTTGCCTGGTCCCAAAAGGAGACTGACTAAGGTGCTAAGGTGTTAGTCTTGAAACTCCTCAACCCTGGTACCACACGTATTTGTTCTTCCGAGCACAGCTAGGATTCACTACTGAGCACAGAGCCAGAAATAGACCCTGAACACCCCCCAGGTTTGGTCCAATACCTCTCTCATCAAAAAAAAAAAAATGTTTTGAGCTTTCCTGATGATATTAAGGCTGCCTTTCACATTCAGTGGACTGTTTGAAACCAGTTGTTTTGGATATAGGTTGAAATATCAAAACCGCAAAAACTAGATAAAGCATTTTAAAATCTTTTACATTTTAAAAGGACACTTACAAAGTAAATAGAAACAGTTAAGATGATAACATTAAATTTGTGAAACTAAGTGCTACCTTATAAAATGTTTTCTTAGTTCACTTATTTCTTAAAAGCTTTCACCTATATTTTAAACACATTAAATATTACCATGTCATACTAGATAGGGGAAATACACCAGGTCCTTAGTCTGAGGGAAAAAGTGATTTTTACAATAGTTATTTTTTGAGAGTGGGTGGGTGGTACCACACCCAGAGGTGCTCAGGGGTCACTCCTGGCTCTGTACTCAGAAATTGCACCTTGCAGGCTCAGTGGACCATATGGAATGTCAGGGATCAAACCCAAGTCTGTCCCTGGTTACAGCCTTACTGCTATGCTATAGTCTCAAGCCCCCAATTTTTATAATAGTTCTGAAAACTGTTCACAAACTCATTCTTTCTCCAAGAGAGGGATATTGTATTTTCTTCCATAATTTCTCCAGAAAAATTAGAGCAGAGAGAACGTAGATCTAGATCAATTCATTTTACAAATACAAATCCTCATATGTAGGAAGCTGATAGAACGTTCTTAAATTGGCACCCCTGAGAGCAGGTTAACCAATCTGAGGTTAGGAAACCAATCTTGTGATTTCTTGGTAGAAATTTTGTACCAGTGACACAGCACAAATATGATTATGTCCATGTCCAAAATGATTTTCTTAGCAAACTTTCATTGATCTGTTTTATGCTGCCTTTATGCTAAGTGCTAGGATTACTCAGTGAAAAAGATAAAGCTCTCATCATTAAATCTTTCACGGTCTAGTGAGAAAGACAGTTTTGGAAAAAAATCTATAAAGGTATATTACATGCTTAGCATGTCAACTGGTTCTGAAATTAGATTAGATTAAAGTCCTCGTTCCCCACCTACCACAGAAATTGGGGAGGGACATACTTCAGTTTCCTCATTTATAAAATGGGGATAATGTCTTAACTCTTGAAGATCCCTGTTCAATCCATAGCACTATGTATAGTCCCCAGAACACAATGGAATGTGACTCCATCCACCTTCCAATTATAGACTTACAGTAAGCATTCCCAACTCAGTAGTTGCTGTTGCTATTAAAAGCTTTTGTTTGTTTTGGGGCCACACCCAGCAGCACTTGGGTTACTCCTGGCTCTGTGCTCAGAATTACTACTGGCAGTCTTGGGTTATGGGATGCTGGGGATCAGACCTGGGTTGGATGTGTGCAAGGCAAACACCCTCCTCATCGTGCTACTTGCTCCAGCCCAGAATAATTATTTTTAAAAGAGAAGAAAGCTGGGGCCGGAGAGATAGCATGGAGGTAAGGCGTTTGCCTTTCATGCAGGAGGTCATCGGTTCGAATCCCGGCGCCCCATATGGTCCCCTGTGCCTGCCAGGAGCAATTTCTGAGCCTGGAGCCAGGAATAACCCCTGAGCACTGCCAGGTGTGACCCAAAAAAAAACCAAAAAAAAAAAAAAAAAAAAGAGAAGAAAGCTGAGGTCTAATGAGGTTAAGTAACTTGATTAATACCTGCATAGCTAAGAAAGATTGTGAGTTGAGGGCCAGAACTATACAGTACAGGGGTTACAGTTCTTGCACAGCTTTTAATGTTTTTGTCAGGGTGACTGGGTTTAATTCTGCCTTACTAAAGAGTCCCACCAAGGAATTTTAGGTCAGAGACCAACCACATGGCAATAGTCCCTAAGCACACTGCACAAAGACAGATCAAATCACCTAGCAATGCTTTCTTAAACTATGTCCCACTAAGTAGCATGCTATGACTATGTTTTTGGATTGCCCAAGTAGTTTTTGTAACATTTTATTTATTCCTGTTCCCTCCCCCCTCCTTTAATTCTTTTTTTTTCTTTTTTTTTTTTGGTTTTTGGGCCACACCCGGCAGTGCTCAGGGGTTATTACTCCTGGCTGTCTGCTCAGAAATAGCTCCTGGCAGGCACGGGGGACCATATGGGACACCAGGATTCGAACCAACCACCTTTGGTCCTGGATCGGCTGCTTGCAAGGCAAACACCACTGTGCTATCTCTCTGGGCCCAAATTCTTATCTCAGAGATGAGCTGGATCTCAAGTTGAGGTATATCAACTACCCCACCCCCTTTTTCTCTTTTATTTACTTAAGTAAAACTACTTCCCTTCCCTAAAATAAATGTATAAAAGCTGGAATGTTGGGGCCGGAGAGATAGCACAGCAGTAGGGCATTTGCCTTGCAAGGATCTGACCCAGGACCAATGGTGGTTCGAATCCCAGTATCCCATATGGTCCTCTGTGCCTGCTAGGAGTAATTTCTGAGTGCAGAGTCAAGAATGACCCTGAGCACTGCCAGGTGTGACCCAAAAACAAAAACAAAAACAAAACAAAACAAAACAAAAAGGCTGGAATGTCATAAGACTTCATTTGCGGACTGGAGCAATCAATATACAACAAATAAGATGCTTTGCTTGCCTTGTGTATGGCCAACCCAGCTTCAGTACCTGGCACTCCATATAGTATTTCTAGCCTGCCAGAAGTAAGCTCTGGGAACAGCCTGGTGTGAATTTATTCTCCACCTCCCCCCAAATAAAGTCCCGGATTGTAAAAAGTCATTTTTAATTTACAAAGATATGCAAGGGATTTTTTTAAATTTGCGTCCCCTGAACTTCTTGCCCAAAAGAGAGGAACAAACATTGAACATTATGTAAAATAGAGCAGCAATTCTTGAGGAAGAAAAAATAAAACCAAAAATCTAACAACCAAAGTGGTATAAACCTACAATTTCTACCAGTGGTTGGAAAAGAAAATGGGAAATAAAGCCCCCATAACTAGAAAAGAAAGATATAGTGAAGAAAAGAATGTGGTCAAGGACTACCCTGTACTTGTGAGGACAAAACAACCCAATTTTGGAGAGAATGTCTAGCAGGAAAAGAGGGAACACTTCCCTGGAATTTTCCCAAGGTTAAGATTGTTTGTGTTTCCACTAAGATTTCCAGGTTGTCAAGTAAAATATGCACGACAATACTGCCTCATCAGAGAATAGTCAGGTTTATTGTTTTATGTTTATTTGTTTGTTTTTGTTTTGTTTTGGGGCCACACCCAGTGAGGCTCAGGGGTTACTTCTAGCTATATGCTCAGAAATCACTCGTAGCTTGGGGGACCATATGGGATGCCGGGGATCGAACCGAGGTCCATCCTGGGTCAGCCACACGCAAGGCAAATGCCCTACCACTGAGCTGTCACTCCAGCCCCCCTTATTACTTGTATTAATCACATTTAGCAAGCCTTAAATTCAAGTCTCAAAAAGAATCAGACTATTTGCAAAAAAAACTCAGCTACATACTAGAACAAAGCTCAAACACATTTACTTTTTAGATTTTTGGACACACCCAGTAGCGTTTAGGGGTTACTCCTGACTCTGCGCTCAGAACTCGTTCCTGACAGGCTCAGGGGACCATAAGCGATGTTGGGGATCGAACCCAGGTCTGTCCCAGATCAGCCACGTGCAAGGCAAACACCTTACCACTGTCTATTATTCTGACTCCTCAAACACATTTATTTTAAGAATTCAAAAACACCCAGCATCCCAAACAGTAAAGTTTATGAGGCCTGTTATTCAATAAAGGATTATCAAATGTGAAAAGGAGTTTGAAAATGTGAAGAGGAAAAAATCAAAGAGAAGCATCTAGGAAGGCCACAAATAATGAACAAAATAGTAAGTTCTTGTTAAATCTGATTTTAAAGTTTGTGGGTATAATAATAAACTTGTTAAATCTGAGTTTAAAATAATAGGTGCCTGGATGTGGTAGCTGAAGTAACGGAAATGACAAAAGAGACATGTCAAGTATCTGGTTGTTTTTCTTTAATTGTGAAGCAAAAAAGTAGACTGAATGGGTTAATAGTGTATTTAATATTGCAAAAGAAAGGATGAATAAACTTGAAAACAACAATTGAAATTATTCAGAATGAAACAGAATGTAATATTGCATCAGTGAGCTGTGAAACAACTTCAAACACCATAACACTGTGGGGAGGGAGGGAGGGAGAGAGAGAGAGAGAGAGAGAGAGAGAGAGAGAGAGAGAGAGAGAGAGACAGAGACAGAGACAGAGAGACAGAGAGAGAGACAGAGAGAGAGAGACAGAGACAGAGACAGAGAGAGAGAGAGAGAGGTACATGTGGAGAAATAGCCAAAATTTTCCAAATCTGGGGCCGGAGAGATAGCATGGAGGTAAGGCGTTTGCCTTTCATGCAGGAGATCATCGGTTCGAATCCCAGCATCCTATTTGGTCCCCCGTGCCTGCCAGGAGCAGTTTCTGAGCCTGGAGCCAGGAATAACCCCTGAGTACTGCCGGGTGTGACCCAAAAACCACACACACAAAAAAAATGTCCAAATCTGATGAAAACTCTGAACTTGAGATTTAAGAAAATGTGTACAAGAAATATTAAGAAAACCATACCAAGGAAGATCCTGGACAAACTGTGAAATCAGTATAGGTAGCTGAGAGAGAGCACAGTGGACAGAACATGGTGTGTATGCAGGAGGCCCACATTTGACCCTCTGTTACTTGGTCTTCTAAGCACCTCTAGGATTGGCCTCTCAGTACAGAGCCCAGAAGGGCCTAAGTACTGCTGGGTGCAAATAAAATTATGTGGAATAAGATAAAATATAAATCTAAAAGCAAAGACAACTTACAGCAGTATAATAATGATGATGAATGCAAATGATAAGGACAGAAAATACAGGATGTAAGGCACTTACTTTGCATACTGCCAAACCCAGTTCAAATCCCTGGTACCACATGTAGTTCCCTGAGCACCATTGGGAGTTTGCCTCTGAGCACCTCTAGGTGTGCCCCAATCTCCAAATGACAGAAGAGGACTTTTTGTTTGTTTGTTTTTTGTTTGTTTGGGGCCACACCCTGTGATGCTCAGGGGTTACTCCTGGCTAGGCACTCAGAAATCACTCCTGGCTTTGGGGACCATATGGGACGCTGGGGGATCGAACCATGGTCCATCCTAGGTTAGCCACGTACAAGGCAAATGCCCTACCACTTGTGCCACTGCTCCAGCCCCAAGCAGTATCTTTAAATACTAAAATAAAAAGTCACCAAAGAATTCTATTGCCAGTAAAATGTTTACATAAGCAAATTAAGATCCTTCTATCTCAATAAGAAAGGAAGGAATTCACTTCAAGCAGATTTGGTTGTGAGAGATCTCAGTCTTATTGAAAAGAAATGATAAATCACTTATCCTAACCTACACAATAGTAATAAATAGGATGTTTATTTATTTACTTATTTTGGTTTTTGGACCACACCTGGTGGTGCTCATGGCTTTTCACTCAGAAATTACTCATAACAGGCTCACAGACCATATGTGATGCCGGAGATCGAACTCGGGTTGGCCGTGTGCAAGGCAAAATGCCTTAACAGCTATGCTATCTATTGCTCCGATCCCAGATATTTATTTCTTAAATCTCTCTTTTTTTTTGGGGGGGGGGTCATACCCATTTACACTCAGGGGTTATTTCTGGCTATGTGCTCAGAAATCGCTCTTTGCTTGGGAGACCATATGGGACACACGAACCCAGTTTTGTCTTGGGTTGGCCACATGCAAGGCAAACACCCTACTGCTGTACTATCTCTCTGGACCAATTTCTTAAATCTCTTTAAAGATAACTGAGTGTTTAGAGATACTGAGTGAAAACATGAAGGTTAAGGTGCAGACCTTGCCAGCCAGCCAACCATGCTTATAATGTGTAGAAATTAAAAAAAAAATTTATATATATATATATGACAATAATGGCATAGGCCTTGGAGAAAGAATTAAATTCTAGAGATTCTAAAATAATCATGAACCCACATGCTATAGAGAGAAGGCCTGTTTTTATATCATTGACCTAAATCTTTCCTGAATGTGTATGTGGGTGGTTGTTAGTGGTTTGGAGCTCCAATAGGAGAGGAATGAAGGTGTTAATGTGGTGTAGTGGTGAAGAGCAAAGTAGAAAAAAGTATATAGGGACTGGACTGATAGGATAACAGGTAGGGCACTTGCCTTGCACATAGATAATGCAGGTTGGATCTCTGGCATCCTGTGTGGTTCTTCAAGCCCCACTAGGAGTGATCTCTGGCAAAATAAATTTGAATTTAGTGATTTTGTTATTCTAGTGATTGTTAGTGTAGATCAGAAAATTCATTTATCCTAAAACATTGGTTATAAATAGACAAAAGTAAATGTAGTATAATGTAATTTGTAGTAGGAAGTAAACCTCGACTTTAACAGGCTTTTTGTCTGGATCAGGAAAGTGGTTTAGACTATTTCAAATCTTTAATTTGAGGTTTTCTGGGTTTGGTTTGAGTTTAGAACCTTTTCACTTCGGCATTCTTAATTTATTTACTTTAATTATTACTTAATACCTCAAGTGAAATAGTGAGGCAAAAGATGATGTCTCAGGCCTCTTTTTTTTTGGTGTCTATATGGAATTAGGACATATTTTTTCAATTGAAAAACTTGACAGCAGATTTTCTGGCTTGAAATACAGTTTCTATAAGTTAAAGTATATTCTTAAACTTCTAAAGTTTTGATTCTTAATTAGGTCATAATAGACGATCTAATCATTTTTGTTATTGAAGGAAAGACACTATAGAATACTAAATTGATTAGACATTTTACAGTTTAATCAATTTCTTGTGATAGATCCTCAAGGGCTCAATTTTTCATACCTAATGCCTAACTATGACCTCTGAGGAAAACAGTACTTTAAAAGTCTTACCATAGTAGAGTTATAGCAAAACTTTTATACATAAAGAATACCATGTACTGCAAAGCATAGTATAGTGAATATACATACATATATATATGTATATCATACATCAAAATACAATTTTAAATACTACAGTTGTAGAACTCTGTGATATAAAGCTGTTTTTTTGTCAAGAGCCTAGTATGAGAACGGCTTCCTTTAGGTTGGGCAACAATCTCAAGGTTTAATCTAAAGTCAACACAACCCACCTGTGTTCAGTGTGGCTTTGCACTCAGCGATCACTCCTGGCCGGCTCAGGAGAGCCGCTGCTGGAGATCAAACCCAGTCTGGCTGCTTGCAAGACAAATGCCCTACCCGCTGTACCCGGCTGCTCCTTCCCCTAGATTCCCAGATTAAAATGAGCTTTTGTGAAGTTCTCTATCACTCCAGACTAGGGTTTGTTTGGGATGAAGGTAGAGGTGGGACAGGTTGCTTTGACTTATTCTGTATAATTACAAACTAAATGCCAGACTTACTGACCACAGGATCTGCAGTTCCTAAAATATCACCTAGCACATAGTAAATGTTAAATATTGATTATTGACATTCTGAATTGTGAATGTTATTTTGCTATTCATAAAACCGAGAACCACCAATTTGCAGCTCTCCAGAGCATTATTCTCAGTGGCCCTAGATTTTGTTTCCTTTAGAAATTTGACTTAAGCCTTGCTGCTTGTTGCTATTGAAGTGTGATTTAATGGTGTTTGAATGCAAAATATACACATTATGCTTTGTACATATGGCCAACTCCTGTTAAGGAAAGCTATGATTTGCTTCCTGTTTTCTCCATTCTTCCCTCCTGCAATTGTTTCTTGTCCCTGCTTCCTATTACTTTATTTTAAACTAGCACCTTTGTACTTTGCCTAGAACTTCAGTACACTGTCTCCTTCAGTAGCTGTGTGGCAAAGAAAACCAGTCAGTCCAGACTTCTCTCAAATCTCTTTCGATTGACCTAGGGAGTCAGTGTTTCCAATCAGGTGTTGGAGTCTTCTGCTATCTCTAAAACCTAAATTTCTTTCTCCCAATTTGTGTATGTGGTTTTTGGCCTTTTTAATTCTATACTTTTTAGTTACTTAAGTTACAGAAGTTATTTTTGTTCTGCACTCTTAGTTGTCAACTAGTAAAATATCTTTCATGTTTCTTTGTAAGTCTGGGTGGTTTTTTTTTTTGGCCACACCCATTGACATTCAGGGGTTACTCCTGGTTATGCGCTCAGAAATTGCTCCTGGTTTGGGGGACCATATGGGACTCCAGGGGATCGAACCATGGTCCATCCTAGGTCAGCCACGTGTAAGGCTAACGCCCTACCGCTGCACTACCACTCCAGCCTCTCTTTATAAGTTTTTTTTTTAAGTTTTTGATGCAAAGTATCCCAGCGATCTATGATATGTAAAAAGAATCAGAACTGTTTGCATATATGTGCTACTTTTCAAATGGGGATGGTTTCTCCAAAGCTGCAGACTATAGTGATCACCATGGTGGTGGTTCCATCAAAGACTAAATTGTTGGGGCCAGAGAGATAGCATGGAGGTAAGGCATTTGCCTTTCATGCAGAAGGACTGCGGTTCGAATCCTGGCATCCTATATGGTCCCCCATGCCTGCCAGGGGCGATTTTCTGAGCACAGAGCCAGGAGTAACCCCTGAGTGCTACTGGGTGTGACCCACCCCCCCAAAAAAAAGACTAAATTGTGGGACCAGGGAGATAGTTCCAAGGAGTCAGGCATGAATTATGCTTGGTGTGCACAAGAATCTTAATTTGATCTCCAGCATAATATGGTTGCCCAGGCATTGCCAGGTGTGGCCCTAGAGATTCTCAACTATTACTAGGCTGGCCCTTAGCACCTCTGCATCACCAGGCTTAGGCATTGAGTCTTCTGACTCATTGAGATACTCAGTATCACTGGGAATGGCTCCACATTCCCTTAAACACTGTTTGGGTGCCCTCTTTCCCCCCAAAATTAAATTGGGACTTTGTATAGACCAAGTTCCCTTTTCTCTCCTTTTTCTCCCCCACTCCCAGTTTTGAGGCCATACCTAGGGGTGCTTGGGGATTACTCATAACTCTGATCAGGAACCACTCCTGAGGGGCTTAGGAGACCATATGGGATGTGAGGCTTGGAATCCAGGCCTGTCACCTCTGAGGCAAACCTGTACCCTCTGTACTATGTGCCAGCCCCTTTTGCTCCTTCATGCTTGCTTATCTCATTTCAGACCTTTCCCCCTCATTTTCTATTACTTTTAAACTTTCAAAGCATCTGTTCTAATGTGCTTGGCTATACGGTATGTGCTCTTGCCAATGTATTTACTATGATTTTATACCTCTTAAAGCTATTTCCCCCCTCCCCTCTACCCTGATGTTACAATGTGCTTGGTTGTGGCACTTAGATATTTGGTTATGGTGTTCAATGGAAGGTACACACCTTTTATTTCGGTGCTTTCACACATGCTCACTCAGTTTGCGCTCTTGGGTTGTGCTTCTACACTTTCTAGTTGTGCTTTCTGGGGTCACACTCCTGACAGTGGCATGCACACATCTCTGTTGTGGAATTGCATGAATATTAGAGATTGAAATACATGGAGAGAGATTGCTTGGTGGCGGGATTTTTGAATATGTTTGTTTTACTTCAGAGTAATTATTTTGCAAGATTATAGCTTTTAAAATTAATATGAAGTAAATATTTTTATGTACAGAGTAGTTATTTTGGCATGTATCTAGTATAAAAATAGTTCATGTAGTGATGAGTTAAAAATTCTTAATACCATCTTTAGACCTAAATACTTATATTTAAAATGTTTTATGTTGGGGCCAGAGAAATATCACAGCGGTGTTTGCCTTGCAAGCAGCCGATCCAGGACCTAAGGTGGTTGGTTCGAATCCCAGCATCCCATATGGTCCCCCGTGCCTGCCAGGAGCTATTTCTGAGCAGTTAGCCAGGAGTAACCCCTGAGCACCGCTGGGTGTGGTTACTAAAGAATAGATAGACAGATAGATAGATAGATAGATAGATAGATAGATAGATAGATAGATAGATAGATAGATAACAGCTTCCTACAGAAAACATGTTTATTAGTAATGTTTTAATACTATACAAAATTGTACATATTTTAATAATAGAAATGATAGACCAGTAGCATTGAAGTTGTCAGATCAGTATAGTACATTTGTTAATTTGTAGCATTTTGTATTATAAAGATTAAAGTTTGGCCTTAAATGATATGATAAATTATTAGAAAATGAGGGTCCATAGTGATAGTACGATGGGTAGGACATTTGCCTTTTACACAGATGACCAGCTCACTCCCATGTAGTCCCCTGAGTGCCACTGGGTGTGGCCCCAAAACCAAAAACAAACAAAAAAAAAGAAAGAAAGTGAAAATAGGTGCCAGAGCAGAACAGGACATTTGACTTACATGATGCTCTATCCTCAGTAGTGAGGTCTCTAGAGCTTACAAGGAGAAATCGCTGAGCATAGCCAGAAGTTACTTACCTCTGATGAGCTTCACCAGATGAACACACACACACACACACACACACACATACACACATACAATGCAAAGACTCAGAGCAATATAGCATTTCAAAAAATTGATAAAAATGATTTTGTGATAGCTGTTATTGAGATTTAGTAAGCAATTACTTGTAGAAATTATAGCATTTGGGTTTTTTTTTTGGGGGGGGGCCACACCCAGCAGTGCTCAGGGGTTACTCCTGGCTAACTGCTCAGAAATTTTTTTGGGCGGTGGGGATGCACCTAGCAATGCTTAGGGGTTATTAGTCCTGGCAGGCTTCGGGAACCATATGGGGTGCTGAGGATTGAACCTAGGTTGTCTGCATGCAAGGCAAGTCCCTACACACTGACTGTATTTTTTATCTGGTTTTTGTTTTGATTTAAAGAGATGGAAAATGTCTGCCAGGATGGCAGTAGAGGAGAGCAAGAGGGAAACTGGGGGCATTTGGTGGCAGGAAATCTGCACCGGTAAAGGAATGGGGGTTGTACATTGACTGAAAATCATGAACAACTTTGTTCCTGTGAATCTTCTTATGGTAACTCAATTAAAAACTTATTTTTTAAAAATTATTATCTGAGTTTATGAGGCTGGAGAGATAGCACAGTGGTAAGGCATTTGCCTTGCAAGTGGCCGACCCAGGACCGACAGTGGTTCGAATCCCGGCATCCCATATGGTTCCCTGTGCATGCCAGGAGCAATTTCTGAGCACAGAGCCAGGATTAGCCCCTGAGTGTCACTGGGTGTCCAAAAAAAATGGTCTGAATTTAAAAATATTTTAAGGGACCAAAGCAATAGAATAGCGATAGAGCATTTGCCTTGCACATAGCTGTAAAAGTGTTTTAAGATTCAAAGTCACTTTCTATAGTACTTCCTTTACGTCTTAAGTTTCCCTTCAGTGATATGTTGGGATATCATTAAACTTTCCAGATGAAGAAACTGAAGTTGCACTGCAATTTTCACGATGTTCTGATTTTCAGGTACTCTGTAGTTTTAGTTATCAAAAAAAAAAAAAGTAAGAGTACTTTCTTTTTCCATTGGAGTCAACTCACTTTATTCCTCAAGGCCTTTCTCTGCCCTGTGCTGCTTATCTGCCATGTCCTTTCTCCTTCTCCCCTGTTCTTTTAAAAGTTTCAAAAATCATGAAACATTTTGGGGAATGAAACATTTAAAAAATTGGGGCCGGGCGGTGGCGCTGGAGGTAAGGTGCCTGCCTTGCCTGCACTAGCCTAGGACGGACCGCGGTTCGATCCCCCGGCGTCCCATATGGTCTCCCAAGAAGCCAGGAGCAACTTCTGAGCGCATAGCCAGGAGTAACCCCTGAGCGTCACAGGGTGTGGCCCAAAAACCAAAAAAAAAAAAAAAAAATTAAGGTCATCTTTCATTGGAAGAAAGTCTTTGTAGTAGACATTATTTTGTTGTTGTTGAATTGCCAGTGTCTCAATAGCTCTCAAAGCAGCAGACTAAGATTTCCTTCTAAATCATATCACTCAGAAGAGTTCCTGTCTGTTGGCTTTGTCCCTATAATATGACAATTGATGGCAAAGAGCTTCAGAATGGGGGTAGGGAGGAGCTCAGAAGCAAGCAGAGAATCAGAAAATTAAGTCATAATTGTCAAGAGCCTTTCCCTAAAGGCAGGGCTAATAGGATCTTGACAAATGAGGGGCTTGACTAATGAGGGGCTGGAGAAATAGTACATCAGGTAAGGCACTTCTCTTACACATAACTGACCTGAACCCCATGTGGTACATTGAGCCCTGCCAGGAGTAAGCCCTGAGCACAGATGGATGTGACCCCAAAAGTAGATAGTGTGGCATGGGGAGACTGATGAAAACTGAAAATCACATTTTGATTTTGGAAAGTCATTGGTAACCTTTAGCAGAATAGAACAGCTTTCATAGAACAGTGGTGAAGAGCATCTGATCCACAGACTGGATAAAACGCTGAAATCAGAGGATGGTGGCCTGGTACTGATGCATGATGGGAGAGATAGATGGGCCTATGGCCACTGAATTATGGTACAAATACCCTGCAGCACCGCTCCCCTATTCCCAATATAATCATGTTGGCAGTTCTCAGTACTTAACTTACTCCTGATTGGGCTCAAGGGATCATATGCAGTGATGTTGTGGAATCTGGTTTGGCCACATGCAAAGCCTCTTTCCTGCTGTATCCAAAACCAAATCCAAGCCAAGCCAAGCCAAGGCAAAGTATGCTGAATTTAGGTTTCACTTTACTTGCCAATTGTGATTGACTTGCTTGCATGTCATCATAGTGGAGTCAGCCTAGCCTGGTGGGAGAAACGGGATTCATTCTGATTTGAAACTCCACAGTACAGCCTTCTGGACATAGAGGAACTGCTTCTAACATCTGCTTCTCTCAGAAATGGCTCCTCTTATACAGAATGAGGAAAGTAGGGGTGTCCAGTGAACTGAGAGGCTGCTGGATTCTTTCAGAGGCCAGAACCCTGGACATAGATGAAAGGCAAAATGCCCTGGAATGTGCTTAAGCTCATCCACACCAGAAGCAATGGAAGTATTACCTATGATAAGTAGCAAATTCTATATTTTAACACGTTGATAGAGGGCTACTTTTATTTATTTAGCTGAGAGAAGTCTAATTTGATATCTGCCTTGTGAAGAAATTGGAAATAAAATCACTAACAATTTTACAAAAAAAAGGATCATAAAATCATAAAATATAAATAACATTAGTATCTTAGAACAAGACCTTTATAGAAAATTTATGAAAGCCAACTTTTCCTCTTTTTAATTTTCTTTGTCATTTGGTGAAAAAAATTTTTTTCATTTGGTGAAATTTTTAAGTATTTGTTAACCTCACCTTAGCTGTGAGTTTTATGAGAGCTTGCATTTTTTTTTTTACCATTTTATGACCTTTTAAAAATGTTTTAGTGTTGTGATTTATAATTTAACAATACAGCCACTGTTGGGATTCATGAATCCAGCATTCCGATACCACACCTCCCACCAGTGTTCTTTTTCCTCCACCTTTGTTTCAGTCTCCTTCAAAACTCATATCTCACTGCCATGGTAAGCTCAGGTCTTTAGACCATTTCTTAGTCTGTTGCTCTTGGTCTTTTATTATTACAGTGCTTTTTTTCCTATCCCAAATAGGAGAAATCAGGGCAGAGCTGACTGCACAGTGTAGGGCATTTGCCTTGCACAGGGCCGACTTGGGACCCACCTTGGTTTGATCCCTGGCATCGCATATGGTCCCCTGAGTCTGCCAGGAGCAATTTCTAAGTGCAGAGCCAGAAATAACCCTTCAGTGGCATAATGTGTGGCCCCAAAGTTAAAAAAATATATAGTTATATGAGAAATCATTCTGTATCTGTCCTCAGCTTCTGGCTGATTCACTCAGCATAATCCCCTCCATTTCCATCCAC
Source organism: Suncus etruscus (assembly GCF_024139225.1). NCBI lineage: Eukaryota > Metazoa > Chordata > Mammalia > Eulipotyphla > Soricidae > Suncus > Suncus etruscus. The sequence continues at coordinate 17,102,370 of NC_064867.1, read as the reverse complement.
CCAGCTGCAAATTGCATGACTGCATCTTTTCTTAAAGCCTAGTAGTATTCCATTATTTATTTGTAACATGGTTTCTATATAGTCATTTATTTGCTCTTAGACACTTGTGTTGTTTCCAGATTTTGCTTATTAGGTTAGTGCTGCAGTGAACATAGAAGTATAAATGTCTTTTCTATGAGAATTTTGGGGCACTTGCAAGTAGAATTGCTGGCAATATAGAAAAGTTCAATTCTGGGCCCAGATTAATTCCATATGGTCCTCCAAGCTAGGAGCGATTTCTGAGCACATAACCAAAAATAACCCCTGAGCGTCACCAGGTGTGGCGAAGGAAGGAAGGAAGGAAGGAAGAAAGGAAGGAAGGAAGGAAGGAAGGAAGGAAGGAAGGAAGGAAGGAAGGAAGGAAGGAAGGAAGGAAGGAAGGACGGAAGGAAGGAAGGAAGGAGGGAGGGAGGGAGGGAGGGAGGGAGGGAGGGAGGGAGAGAGGGAAGGAAGGAAGGAGGGAGGGAGGGAGGGAGGGAAGGAGGGAGGGAGGGAGGAAGAAAAAAAGAAAGAAGAAAGAAAAGAAAGAAAAGAAAGAAAGAAAGAAAGAAAAGAAAAGAAAAGAAAAGAAAAGAAAAGAAAAGAAAAGAAAAGAAAAGAAAAGAAAAGAAAAGAAAAGAAAAGAAAAGAAAAGCTGAATTCTTAGTTTCTTGAGAAGTGTCCATATTGTTTTCCAAAAAGGCTGGACTAGTCAGCTTCCCAGTGGCTAATTCCCCCAACCCCTGCTTTTATTTTTTACAACTCCTTTTGAAGAATCTTCTATAACTTCTTTTATTGTATTATAAAACTCATTAGGAACTGAACACTGTGTTCATACCTGCTAGCCGTAACTCTCGGAGCCACTGGGACTTGACACTACCTCTTGAGAATAGAGCTCTGCAAAATTGCAGTATGTGTAGGTTTTGCACTGAATAAATGTACAAGGGTCTTCTGAAGTAAAGGGTAGGCCAGATGAGATTATAGCTTCGGGAGAAAGGTTTTGCTCTCCTCAAGTGAAATTCAAGAAGCTCCTTCCTTTCAGTCTGCCAGCCAGCCCTTGCAACAATCTGTCTGCTGTTCTCTTCTGGGTGCTTTCACTTGGTTGCGTGCAGGTGAATGTTCAATCCCTAATCAGATTTCTGTGGTATGGAGACTGCTCCTCCTCCTCCAGTGCATCATCTTCTATTAATTTGTTATCTGACTTTTGTGGGGTGGAGCACAACCAGCGGTGCTGGCTCTGTGCTCAGGACTCACCCCTGGCAAGCTTTTGGGATACTGGGTTATCTTGTAAGATAAGTACCCACTATGCTATCACTCCAGTATTATTTAGCTAATTTTGACTGCTCTGGTTTTAACTTTTTTTTGGGGGGGGGGGAGTAGTCACACCTGGCAGTGCTCAGGGGTTACTCCTGGCTCTATGCTCAGAAATTGCTCCTGGCAGGCTTAGGGGACCATATGGGATGCCGGGATTCGAACCACCGACGTTTTGCAGGCAAGGCCTTACCTCCATGCTATCTCTCCGGGCCCGGTTTTAACATTTTTTTAAAACTAGTATCTTTACAGCTTTATGAGGTTGCTCATTGTTCTTGTAAATACAAACTAACAAAGATCTGAAATGACTAAATTTGGGCATGCCTTTGATGAACAAAGTTTTGGTACAGATATAATTAATAGCTAGAAATGCATTGCAGGTTGGCAAGATAGTACAGAAACTCAAGTGTTTGCCTTGCATGCCACAACCTCATTTCCCCAAGCACTACCAGGAAATGATCCTTGAGCACAGATAGAGGAGTAAAACTATGACTACTGGTTTGTGATCCCAAAACAAGTGAAAAAAATGTACTGAAGGGTGTGCTCAGTCCTGGTCCCAAGAAAGTCAATCAAAGAGGAAATTAAAAGACCCCTGGAAACACAAGAATGAGACCATTACCTACCAACTTGTGGGACCTAGTATAAGCAGTGTTAAGAGAAAAGTTTGGGGCCCCAGAGTATTAGGTGTTCCTTTCTATGTAGCAGACCCAGCTTTGATCTCCAGCATTTCATATATTCCCCCCAAGCACCACCACTAGAGTAATTCCTGAGTACAGAGCCAGGAGTAACCCCTAAGCATTGTCAGGTGTGACCAATCCCCTTATACCCCAAAAAAGGAAAGTCCATAGCTATGCAAGCAAGGAAGGAATAACATGACTTTACTACATAAGAAACTGGAGAATAACCATCAAAAGGAGCCCAAAGCAACAGTAGAAATTAATGAACTGGAATCCAAAAAAAACAATCTAAAAGGTAAATGGGTGTGGGGGGGGAGAAACCTAGTAAAAATGTTTGCCTTGCATGCAGCCAACCTGGGTTCAATCCCTGGCTTCCCATATGGTGCCCAGAGCCTGTCAGGAGTAACCCCTGAGTGTTGCTGGGATTGGTCCAAAAACCAAAAAATAAAATAATAAAAATAAAGGAATGAAAGAGAGGATGTCATAACAGATGCCACAGATACCTGGTTTCTGTAAAAATAGCTAACATACTTGGAGGAGCCTGAATTCATAAAAAAAGTTGTGCTGGAGTCAGAAAGATAAAGCATTTAAGGTACCTGCCTTGCATGCTGCTGACCAGGTTTCAGTGTCAGACAGACATCACACATAGTACCCTGAGCACATGCAGGAAATGATTTCTGAGTGCAGAGCCAGGAGTAACTCCTGAGCATTACTAAGTAATTATCAGGGTAACTCAAAACCAAAACAAAAGGGAGCGGTGCTGTCACAAGAGTTTTTTTTTTTTTTTTTTTTTTTTTTTTCCCTTTAAGAGATGTTCTCCTGGGCCATCTTGCAGTACATTTATTTTTTTTTTTTTTAATTTTTTTTTTATTTAAACACCTTGATTACATACATGATTGTGTTTGGGTTTCAGTCATAAAAGGAACACCACCCATCACCAGTGCAACATTCCCATCACCCAAGTCCCAAATCACCCTCCTCCCCACCCAACCCCCGCCTGTACCCTAAACAGGCTCTACATTTCCCTCATACATTCTCAATATTAGGACAGTTCAAAATGTAGTTATTTCTCTAACTAAACTCATCACTCTTTGTGGTGAGCTTCCTGAGGTGAGCTGGAACTTCCAGCTCTTTTCTCTTTTGTGTCTGAAAATTATTATTACAAGGGTGTCTTTCATTTTTCTTAAAACCCATAGATGAGTGAGACCATTCTGCGTTTTTCTCTCTCTCTCTGACTTATTTCACTCAGCATAATAGATTCCATGTACATCCATGTATAGGAAAATTTCATGACTTCATCTCTCCTGACAGCTGCATAATATTCCATTGTGTATATGTACCACAGTTTCTTTAGCCATTCATCTGTTGAAGGGCATCTTGGTTGTTTCCAGAGTCTTGCTATGGTTAATAGAGCTGCAATGAATATAGGTGTAAGGAAGGGGTTTTTGTATTGTATTTTTGTGTTCCTAGGGTATATTCCTAGGAGTGGTATAGCTGGATCGTATGGGAGCTCGATTTCCAGTTTTTGGAGGAATCTCCATATCGCTTTCCATAAAGGTTGAACTAGACAGCATTCCCACCAGCAGTGGATAAGAGTTCCTTTCTCTCCACATCCCCGCCAACACTGTTTATTCTCATTCTTTGTGATGTGTGCCATTCTCTGGGGTGTGAGGTGGTATCTCATCGTTGTTTTGATTTGCATCTCCCTGATGATTAGTGATGTGGAACATTTTTTCATGTGTCTTTTGGCCATGCGTATTTCTTCTTTGTCAAAGTGTCTGTTCATTTCTTCTCCCCATTTTTTGATGGGGTTAGATGTTTTTTTCTTGTAAAGTTCTGTCAGTGCCTTGTATATTTTGGAGATTAGCCCCTTATCTGATGGGTATTGGGTGAATAGTTTCTCCCACTCAGTGGGTGGCTCTTGTATCCTGGGCACTATTTCCTTTGAGGTGCAGAAGCTTCTCAGCTTAATATATTCCCATCTGTTAATCTCTGCTTTCACTTGCTTGGAGAGTGCAGTTTCCTCCTTGAAGATGCCTGTAATGTCCTGTAGTGTTTTGCCTATGTGCTGTTCTATATATCTTATGGTTTTGGGGCTGATATCGAGGTCTTTAATCCATTTGGATTTTACCTTTGTACATGATGTTAGCTGGGGGTCTAAGTTTAATTTTTTGCAAGTGGCTATCCAATTGTGCCAACACCACTTGTTGAAGAGGCTTTCCCTGCTCCATTTAGGATTTCCTGCTCCTTTATCAAAAATTAGATGGTTGTACGTCTGGGGAACATTTTCTGAGTATTCAAGCCTATTCCACTGATCTGAGGACCTATCCTTATTCCAATACCATGCTGTTTTGATAACTGTTGCTTTGTAGTACAGTTTAAAGTTGGGAAAAGTAATTCCTCCCATATTCTTTTTCCCAATGATTGCTTTAGCTATTCGAGGGTGTTTATTGTTCCAAATGAATTTCAAAAGTGTCTGATCCACTTCTTTGAAGAATGTCATGGGTATCTTTAGAGGGATGGCATTAAATCTGTATAATGCCTTGGGGAGTATTGACATTTTGATGATGTTAATCCTGCCAATCCATGAGCAGGGTATGTGTTTCCATTTTCGTGTGTCCTCTCTTATTTCTTGGAGCAGAGTTTTATAGTTTTCTTTGTATAGGTCCTTCACATATTTAGTCAAGTTGATTCCAAGATATTTGAGTTTGTGTGGTACTATTGTGAATGGGGTTGTTTTCTTAATGTCCATTTCTTCTTTATTACTGTTGGTGTATAGAAAGGCCATTGATTTTTGTGTGTTAATTTTGTAGCCTGCCACCTTGCTATATGAGTCTATTGTTTCTAGAAGCTTTTTGATAGAGTCTTTAGGGTTTTCTAAGTAGAGTATCATGTCATCTGCAAACAGTGAGAGCTTGACTTCTTCCTTTCCTATCTGGATTCCCTTGATATCCTTTTCTTGCCTAATCGCTATAGCAAGTACTTCCAGTGCTATGTTGAATAGGAGTGGTGAGAGAGGACAGCCTTGTCTTGTGCCAGAATTTAGAGGGAAGGCTTTCAGTTTTTCTCCATTGAGGATAATATTTGCCACTGGCTTGTGGTAGATGGCCTTCACTATATTGAGAAAGGTTCCCTCCATTCCCATCTTGCTGAGAGTTTTGATCAAGAATGGGTGTTGGACCTTATCAAATGCTTTCTCTGCATCTATTGATATGATCATGTGGTTTTTATTTTTCTTGTTATTGATGTTGTGTATTATGTTGATAGATTTACGGATGTTAAACCAGCCTTGCATTCCTGGGATGAAACCTACTTGATCGTAGTGGATGATCTTCTTAATGAGGCATTGAATCCTATTTGCCAGGATTTTGTTGAGGATCTTTGCATCTGCATTCATCAGTGATATTGGTCTGTAATTTTCTTTTTTGGTAGCGTCTCTGTCTGGTTTAGGTATCAAGGTGATGTTGGCTTCATAAAAGCTATTTGGAAGTGTTTCTGTTTGTTCAATTTCATGAAAGAGTCTTGCCAAGATTGGCAGTAGTTCCTCTTGGAAAGTTTGATAGAATTCATTAGTGAATCCATCTGGACCTGGGCTTTTGTTTTTCGGCAGACATTTGATTACTGTTTTAATTTCATCAATGGTGATGGGGGTGTTTAGATATGCTACATCCTCTTCCTTCAACCGTGGAAGATTATAAGAGTCCAAGAATTTATCCATTTCTTCCAGGTTCTCATTTTTAGTGGCGTAGAGTTTTTCAAAGTAGTTTCTGATTACCCTTTGAATCTCTGTCATATCAGTAGTGATCTCTCCTTTTTCATTCCTGATACGAGTTATCAAGTTTCTCTCTCTCTCTTTCTTTGTTAGGTTTGCCAGTGGTCTATCAATCTTGTTTATTTTTTCAAAGAACCAACTTCTGCTTTCGTTGATCTTTCGGATTGTTTTTTGAGTTTCCACTTCGTTGATTTCTGCTCTCAGCTTTGTTATTTCCTTCTGTCTTCCTATTCTTGGGTCCTTTTGTTGAGCATTTTCTAGTTCTATTAGCTGTGTCATTAAGCTACTCAGGTAAGCTCCTTCTTCCTTCCTGATGTGTGCTTGCAAAGCTATAAATTTTCCTCTCAGTACTGCTTTTGCTGTGTCCCATAAGTTCTGAGAGTTTGTGTCTTTATTGTCATTTGTTTCCAGGAACCTTTTTATTTCCTCCTTGATTTCATCTCGGACCCACTGGTTATTGAGCATGAGGCTGTTTAACTTCCAGGTGTTAAAGTGTTTCTTCTGAGTCCCTTTGGAGTTCACAAATAATTTCAGAGCCTTGTGGTCAGCGAAGGTAGTCTGCAAAATTTCTATCCTCTTGATCTTATGGAGGTATGTTTTATGTGCCAGCATGTAGTCTATCCTGGAGAATGTCCCATGTACATTGGAGAAGAATGTGTATCCAGGTTTCTGGGGATGGAGTGTCCTATATATATCCACTAGGCCTCTTTCTTCCATTTCTCTCCTCAGGTCTAGTATATTCTTGTTGGGTTTCAGTCTGGTTGACCTGTCCAGTGTTGACAAAGCCGTGTTTAGGTCCCCCACAATTATTGTGTTGTTGTTGATATTATTTTTCAGATTTGTCAGCAGTTGTATTAAATATTTTGCTGGCCCCTCATTCGGTGCATATATGTTTAGGAGAGTGAATTCTTCCTGCTCTACGTACCCCTTGATTAATATAAAATGTCCGTCTTTGTCCCTTACAACCTTCCTGAGTATAAAGTTTGCATTATCTGATATTAGTATGGCCACTCCAGCTTTTTTATGGGTGTTGTTTGCTTGGATAACTTTTCTCCAGCCTTTTATTTTGAGTCTATGTTTGTTCTGACTATTCAGGTGCGTTTCTTGTAGGCAGCAGAAGGTTGGATTGAGTTTTTTGATCCATTTAGCCACTCTGTGTCTCTTAACTGGTGCATTTAGTCCATTGACGTTGAGAGAAAGAATTGTCCTGGGATTTAACGCCATCTTTATTTCAAAATTTGGTGTGTCTTTTGGGTAGTCTTGTCTTAGATTAGGTCTTTCAGTTTTTCTCTTAAGACTGGTTTTGTGTCTGTGAAGTTTCTGAGCTGTTTTTTGTCTGTGAAACCATGTATTCTTCCATCAAACCGGAAAGTGAGTTTTGCTGGGTATAGTATTCTGGGTGAAGCATTCATTTCATTCAGTCTTGTCACAATATCCCACCACTGCTTTCTGGCATTGAGCGTTTCTGGTGACAGGTCTGCTGTAAATCTCAGGGAAGCTTGCTTGAACATGATTTCCCCTTTTGATCTTGCTGTTTTCAGAATTCTGTCTCTATCTGTGGGATTTGTCATTGTGACTAGGATGTGTCTTGGGGTGGTTTTTCTGGGGTCTCTTTTGGTTGGTACTCTTCGGGCATGCAGGATTTGATCACATATATTCTTTAGCTCTGGAAGTTTCTCTTTAATGATGTTCTTGACCATTGATTCTTCCTGGAAATTTTCTTCCTGGGTCTCTGGGACTCCAATGATTCTTAAGTTGTTTCTGTTGATCTTATCATAGACTTCTATTTTCGTCTGTTCCCATTCTTTGACTAATTTTTCCATTGTCTGCTCATTTGCTTTAAGTTTTTTGTCCAATCTCTCCTGCTGTATGGAATTGTTATGTATCTCATCTTCCACAGCACCAAGTCTATTCTCAGCTTCTGATACCCTGTCCCAGAGCTTATCCATTTTGTCATTCACTTCGTTTACTGAGTTTTTCAGGCCTGTTAGTTGACATGTTATTTCAGTTTGGAGTTTTGTCATTTCTGCCTTCATATTTTCTTGGTTCTTATTAGTGTTCTGTTCAACTCGATCCATGGTTTCTTGGAGTCTGTTGAGCACCTTCCATATTGCTAGTCTAAAGTCCTTATCTGAGAGGTTGATTAGTTGTTCAGTCATTATCTGGTCCTCAGAATTGTCATCTTCATTCTCTATGTCTGATGCTGGCCTGCGCTGTTTCCCCATTGTCACATTTGTATTGTGGGTTTTTCTACGTGTTGTAGTGGTATTCATTGTCTATATGATGTAGGCAGCACACTCCTCTGGCTCCTCCCTTTCTGGATGGGCTGACTTGCCTCTAAGGAAGGGGAGTCCTCCGTGGATGAAGCCTCACACTGGGTCAAATCTTAGGCCCGAGCATGTAACAGAGAAGACAGTCCAGAGAGAAATGTTTGCTTCTGTGATATAGCGCCGTTCTTAGTGTGATTTTTCCTTCTTGTTGCAATGGAGTTCTTTCCTTAGAAAGAGTGCACGGCCGCGTAGCGAAGCGGAGCGGCCGTGCTCCGCTGGAGCCTCTTTTTGCCCCACTCGCAAGAGTTTCACGCAAGAGGACAGTAGACAGACATAGACAGGTCACACTCACAGTCTTTCACAGCTGAGCCCCACTGGGCCGGTGTACTTTCGCGGATTTTCCCCGCCTGGTGTCACACACAGGGAGCCAGCTTTTGCAAAGGATAGCCGGTTTTTATGCTCTGAAGTCCCTCCCTGAAAATGGCGTCTGGGCGAGCGAGGTTTCTGGAGGCTCTTTTTGCCCCACTCGCAAGAGTTTCACGCAAGAGGACAGTAGACAGACATAGACAGGTCACACTCACAGTCTTTCACAGCTGAGCCCCACTGGGCCGGTGTACTTTCGCGGATTTTCCCCGCCTGGTGTCACACACAGGGAGCCAGCTTTTGCAAAGGATAGCCGGTTTTTTATGCTCTGAAGTCCCTCCCTGAAAATGGCGTCTGGGCGAGCGAGGTTTCTGGAGGCTCTTTTTGCCCCACTCGCAAGAGTTTCACGCAAGAGGACAGTAGACAGACATAGACAGGTCACACTCACAGTCTTTCACAGCTGAGCCCCACTGGGCCGGTGTACTTTCGCGGATTTTCCCCACCTGGTGTCACACACAGGGAGCCAGCTTTTGCAAAGGATAGCCGGTTTTTATGCTCTGAAGTCCCTCCCTGAAAATGGCGTCTGGGCGAGCGAGGTTTCTGGAGGCTCTTTTTGCCCCACTCGCAAGAGTTTCACGCAAGAGGACAGTAGACAGACATAGACAGGTCACACTCACAGTCTTTCACAGCTGAGCCCCACTGGGCCGGTGTACTTTCGCGGATTTTCCCCGCCTGGTGTCACACACAGGGAGCCAGCTTTTGCAAAGGATAGCCGGTTTTTATGCTCTGAAGTCCCTCCCTGAAAATGGCGTCTGGGCGAGCGAGGTTTCTGGAGGCTCTTTTTGCCCCACTCGCAAGAGTTTCACGCAAGAGGACAGTAGACAGACATAGACAGGTCACACTCACAGTCTTTCACAGCTGAGCCCCACTGGGCCGGTGTACTTTCGCGGATTTTCCCCGCCTGGTGTCACACACAGGGAGCCAGCTTTTGCAAAGGATAGCCGGTTTTTATGCTCTGAAGTCCCTCCCTGAAAATGGCGTCTGGGCGAGCGAGGTTTCTGGAGGCTCTTTTTGCCCCACTCGCAAGAGTTTCACGCAAGAGGACAGTAGACAGACATAGACAGGTCACACTCACAGTCTTTCACAGCTGAGCCCTACTGGGCCGGTGTACTTTCGCGGATTTTCCCCACCTGGTGTCACACACAGGGAGCCAGCTTTTGCAAAGGATAGCCGGTTTTTATGCTCTGAAGTCCCTCCCTGAAAATGGCGTCTGGGCGAGCGAGGTTTCTGGAGGCTCTTTTTGCCCCACTCGCAAGAGTTTCACGCAAGAGGACAGTAGACAGACATAGACAGGTCACACTCACAGTCTTTCACAGCTGAGCCCCACTGGGCCGGTGTACTTTCGCGGATTTTCCCCACCTGGTGTCACACACAGGGAGCCAGCTTTTGCAAAGGATAGCCGGTTTTTATGCTCTGAAGTCCCTCCCTGAAAATGGCGTCTGGGCGAGCGAGGTTTCTGGAGGCTCTTTTTGCCCCACTCGCAAGAGTTTCACGCAAGAGGACAGTAGACAGACATAGACAGGTCACACTCACAGTCTTTCACAGCTGAGCCCCACTGGGCCGGTGTACTTTCGCGGATTTTCCCCGCCTGGTGTCACACACAGGGAGCCAGCTTTTGCAAAGGATAGCCGGTTTTTTATGCTCTGAAGTCCCTCCCTGAAAATGGCGTCTGGGCGAGCGAGGTTTCTGGAGGCTCTTTTTGCCCCACTTGCAAGAGTTTCACGCAAGAGGACAGTAGACAGACATAGACAGGTCACACTCACAGTCTTTCACAGCTGAGCCCCACTGGGCCGGTGTACTTTCGCGGATTTTCCCCGCCTGGTGTCACACACAGGGAGCCAGCTTTTGCAAAGGATAGCCGGTTTTTATGCTCTGAAGTCCCTCCCTGAAAATGGCGTCTGGGCGAGCGAGGTTTCTGGAGGCTCTTTTTGCCCCACTCGCAAGAGTTTCACGCAAGAGGACAGTAGACAGACATAGACAGGTCACACTCACAGTCTTTCACAGCTGAGCCCCACTGGGCCGGTGTTGTCACAAGAGTTTTAATTAAGGTGGTGTTGTGTGTGTTTTAAATAAAAATTTCTCACTAGCACAGTTTTAAGATCTAATATTTATTCTGTATTAAAAAAATGTTCTATATTTACCAAGTTCCAAAGTAGCACTCTAGTGGCTACTACTTGTATCACTGTGACCTGATTATTTTGCCATTTACTGCCTTATTATTAGGGTGATTTATTACTTGCTATTTCAGTTTTTAGTAAGATTCAACCATTCTTGATTCACCACAGTGGTGAGACCAGTTATTGTTGTTTATATATTACATGGCCATGTTGTGATACTGGTTCCTTTTTTTGCATGATGCCCCAGGTAACATTTTAGAAAGTTCAAATGTATCATTGTTCTCCCCTCTAGCTTGGTTGATAGTCTGTGTATGGAATTTGTGTTGCGTCTTTTAAAAGTACTGTTGCAGTGCTCCGGGGACCATATGGGATGCCAGGATTCAAACCAACGTCCTTCTGCATGCAAAGCAAACACCCTACCTCAATGCTATCTCTCCAGCCTCTAAAAAGTGATGAATTTTAAGAAACTTTTTTGTTTTGTTTTGGGGCTATACGCAGTGGTGCTCAGGACTTATTCCTAACTCTGTTCTTAGATATCACTCCTAGTGGGCCTGAGACCATAATGGATGATGGATGCCAGGGATCTAACCCAGATCAGCCAAAATTTTAATCACTCCTGGCAGGCTCAGGGGACCATATGGGATGCCAGGATTCCAACCACCGTCCTTCTGCATGCAAGGCAAATGCTCTACCTCCATGCTCTCTCTGGCCCCCACAGGAGCAACTTCTGAGGACAGAACCAGAAATAAGCCCTGAGCACCACCAAGTATGACCAAAAAAAAAAAAAAATCATGTTATTTCACTATAAATTTAATAGATTCATGTTAATTCTTGGAATATGTTAAATATTCATTATTAGGCCAAAGCAAACTTATACCTGAATAGATAAACCTAGAAAGTTGGATTAAAATCATATAAACACTTGAATAAATGTCATCTACCTTTTTTGAAGTGTAATTTATGTACAGTAAATTTACCCCACGTGTTTTGTGAAAGTTGAGTAGATGAATTGACTAAATCAGTTGAGCAGATGACTTACGCCAACAGTTGGTCTTTGATAGATGTGTCTACTCTGTTGGCACTCACCCCCCCCACTTCACCCCCACTTTGTTTTGAAAATGTTGTGCTGTTGCTGTTGCTTCCTGCTATTGAAGTAAACTTGAGTCTTGATCAACATTTCTGGAAAACTTTGCATAGCCAGACTGTTACAGCTCCATGGCTGGGAGCACAGTAGAAAGAAGAGAGGAGGGAGGTTAGGAGGGACAGAGAGATAACTCAGTAGAGAGCACATGCCTTACAAGCAAAGGCATGGATTTGAGCCCTAGCTCTGTGTCCATGTTGTCTTCTGAGCACCCTAAACACAACCAGGTGTGAACTAGCCCCAAAACCAAAAGAAAGAAGAGTTTAAAAAAGAAAAATTGAAGAGACTAGGAGGAGCTACACAGTGCAAAACATCCTCTCAGTCTAGGTTTCTGAAGTAAATATAAGTGAAAGGTTTTATCATAGAGCCAGATCTGTCCTTTACCGTGATCATAGGAGACTAGAACCCCTTGTGTGGTTTCTCAGAACTCTCAGGGAACTGTGAGTTGGGAAGAGGAACCATCATTCTCATTTCTTTCAGAAAACTCAAGATCCAGTAAATCGTTGGGTTACTGTATTGACAAATAAGAATGGACCTTTAAGTCTCCTCTCTTACTCTTAAGCAACTCTGCCCTAAATAATAATCTATGAAAATGGGATTTGAGTACCCAGACTTAGTACTCTGCCCCCCATTCTCCCAAAACCATAAGTGCTGTCAATCTCCTTGCAGAAACCTGACTTGATCTCTTTACTTTCTTTCCTTTTTACCCTATAAATTTCTTTTTTTTTCTAGTTAATTTTTCAGAATGAAAATGCATTGTGATTATAAGAATTAAACACAATCTTTAAAAAAAAAATTCAGTTTTGAAGAATGGGCTGTCAGAACCTGTCAGTACTCAGAGACTATTTTCAGCATGTGCTTGGGGTTGCCTCCCAGTTATTTTGGGGGAACCGTGCAGTGCCAGGAATCAAACCTGGGCCCTCAGCATGTAAAGCCCTTTGAGTTATCTCCCAGTTCTGTTTTGTTTTTCTATCCCAGTTAATTTAGGGTTTATTTAAAGGAAAAAATTGGTCTCCTGTATTTCATCCTACAGCTAAAGTCACTGTTGCCAATTCGTTTATATGCTTTATATGTCTTAGAAAAATGAAATCGCATACACTTTTATGTGACCTGATTTGTCAATTTATGGTGCTTTATGGATTTCACTAAGCCTGTTTTTTATGCATGCCTTGCTCTCTTAAGTGCTGCACACAATATTAACACTACTTAACCTCTACTTTGATAATTTAGCTCATTCCAAATTTTCTCATGGTATTTAAGTTTCTTCTAAATATCCTTCTACTACAGTCATGTTCATTATGTCCAATTACTTAGGCAGAGTTTTGAGTTTAATTTCCATGTCAAAGGGCTTATTGGGTTTATATTTTTAAAAAAATGTATCTTAGAACAACTGCCAATTTATTTTTCCATCAACAATGGAAGAGAATGCTTTTCTCTCATACAGGGACACATGAATTCCAAAGTTTGGGTAGATTTTATTTTACTTGTTTTCCTTTTTCTGTCATTATTTTTTGTTTTGTTTGGGTTTTGTGCCACACCAGGCAGGATTCATTCCTGGATCTGTGCTCAGAATTCACTCCTGGAAGGCTCAAGGAATGAGATGGGATGTCAGGGATTAAACCCCCAGGTCTACCGCATGCAAAGCAAATGCTCTACTCATTGTGCTATTGCTGTGCTCATATCTTTTGGGGAAATGGGATAGAGCTGGGAATCATACCCAAAATTTACACATGGCAAAGCAATTGCTCTATACTAAGCTATTTACCCAGCCCTGCAAATACCTTTTAGAACATTTTATGAACTGTTTATGATCTATTTCTATTAAGGATCACCATTTTTATGTAATCATTATCAGTTTATCTTCCTTATTGTTCATTTTTCATTACAGTTGTGTCACACCTTGGATACCCTCAGGAGACTGAGGATTCTAGCATAAAAATGTAGCTAGTGGTAGAAGGATAAAAGTAAAAGTGGGGTGGGAGGGACACTAGGGACTTTAGTTGAAGGAAGTGGATACTGATGAAGGGATGGGTGTTGAACATTGTATGACTAAAAAAATCTGTGTCTCATGGTGATTCAATTAAATTTTTATTTTAAAAACTTAAGAAAAAGTAAAAGTGGGAAGACTGGAAGGAAGAGGCAGTTAATTAAGGATTCATTTTAAGGCTTTTTATTTATTTTTGTTTGTTTTGCTTTTTGATTTTTTTATTAAGCAGCTCTCACAATGTTACTCTAAAACACTTTGCTTGCAAAATCCCTTTTTTAAGTATGTGAGTAAGTGCCTGGCATGTGCAGAAATGTAACCCCACTCTATTGCGGTCTCATACTGGAATACTACCTATGTGAGTTTTCACTTAGGTACATCAGCTTTCCTTCCTCCCTTCTTCCCTTCCTCCCTCCCCTCCTTTCTTCCTCCATCCCTCCCTTTCTTCCTTCCTTCCCTTCCTATCCTTGGGCCCTGTTATTGAATTCCCATACCTGCTTGCTGAGAATTGTTGGGAGTGGTCCCTAGGCTTCTTGAGCACCTCTTGGGAGGTTGGCCTGGGTCAGCCGTGTGTAAGGAAAACCTACCCCCTTTAATATTGCTCTGGCCATTCATCTTTCTTTTCTTTTGATAATAACCATGTCCCATTCCTTCAGACTATAAAAACCTTCCATAGGGTCTCCCAAGCCCACCAGGAGTAATTCTTGACTACATAGCCAGGAGTTACCCCTGGCTATCGCCAGCACTCTTACCACTGTACTTTACTCTGGCTTCCAGTTTGTATTCTTTAGTTCTATTAATTATTTCAACTTTATTCAAACATTATGGAAGTTCTTTTCTAGTGATCTCATTTCAGTTAGTTGATTTAAATTCTTCCCCTTTTGGGAGGGTGAGGGGGACTACACCTGGTGGTGTTCAGGGTTACTCCCAGCTATGCACTTTTGGCCTTGGGGGACCAAATGGGATGCTGAGATGGAACCCTGGCCAGCTGCCTGCAAGGTAACTGCCTTGCCCACTGCACTATCCTTCAGATAGATTGCATAGTCCTGTTGTATTAGAACTTTCTACGGCTGTTTTGACCTATCAGCACTGATGAGTCCTGTCTACCCATTGTCTTGTATTCAATGAGTCTTGGATGGAGTCAGCAATTCGTGACAGAGCTAGCCTGGATAGTGGCTGAGAGATTGTGGTCACAAGTTCTTTGCCTCAGCTCTGGAACCAATTCAAGCTGGCCTGGTCAGCATCCAGAGGATCTGTGCCCAGCAGTCATAGTTGCACGGTCTCACATACCAATGGTAGCTAGAGAGGGATTAATTCAGGGGGCCATAGACCAGAGCAGTAGTAAACTGGGTAAGGCATTTGCCTTGTACATAGCCAACCCAGGTTCGGGTTCTGGCTTCCCACATGATTCCCTGAGTCAGGAGTAAAGAGTAAGCCCTGAGCACACACTGGATGTGGAAAAAATAAATAAATTAGGTAGGGCTTGTGGCTGGCCAACCATGAATCACATTAGGCTATAAGCATCCCCTTTGCTAACTGGCTGTGCATTGGTAGAGAGGAGATCCCATGGGTGCTGTCAGTGATAGGGGTTATAGACTCTGCTTACTGGCAGGTGCTAAGTAAAATTGTCCTCAGGGATTTATTGTGGATCTGTTACTCTGGAGAGTGGAATCCAAAGTGGCACCCAGAAGTGCTAATAGCAAAATGACCCCTTTACCCCAGTTTCTTGCTCTATTTTCTTGTTCTGGTGTTGTAATAAGTAAGGATTGTAGGACTCAGATGATGGATAAGAACCTGCAACCTGTCGTGCTTAGGTAAAGTGACACACCTTTCGAGTCTTCCCTTTCACAGCTTTTTGCCCCTTCCTTGGGGTTTCTTCTTACCAGGGGTGTCTGTCCTTTCTGGGTGAGTCAGGGTGCTGTCCTTTCTTCCTTTGCTGTCAAAGATTTATTTGTGGGGGTTTTAGGTCATTTTCTTTGTACATGTAGGATAACTGTAGGAGGAGGTGATTGAGCCATCTCTGCCCCACCCAAGTCTTGGTGGGACTTGATATAAAGGACTCCACTTAGAACCTGTTATTTAAACATGTCTAGCAGCATCCCAGGCTTCTACCCCAAGATGCAATGCAGATTGCACATTCCCTCCTAGTCATGATATCCAAAAATGTGTTCAGGAATTGCCAAATGCCTCCCCTGGGGGCAAAATCATCCCTTATTGAGCACCACTGCTGTAATGCTATTGTTGAAATGTGCGTGTTATAAGAACTGGGGGGAGTGGGGAATGCTGTATTTTCTGCAAGCAAGGACTTTGCTTTGTCATGAAGCTCTGACAAAGAGGAAAAGAATGGACAGGGGCAGTCAGCAGACTTCTTGCCATATGTGGTTTTCGGGGAGTGAAGCTAGTTTTACTCTGAGTACCAATTCTTTATTTTTGCCTAACATTGTTCTGTGGGATAATATCAGAGGCTACATGATTTTTGAAGAGGGTGGAGTTGTAACCCTCTACCCTTTTTCTGAATCATGCTTACATGTCAGTTTTTCACTCACACTTCGATGCTGCTGTCTCCCTGTCTATTTATGGTTTCTTTTTTCCCCCTTTATTTATTTAAAGAAAATGCATCACATAGCTGACATAGTTGATCATAATATATTTGTTTCCAGATTAGTAAAAGCAAAGTTATTGAAAAAAATGAAATAGAAGAGGAGAAAGGGAAAGGAAAATAAAGAAAAAGTACAGTAGCAAGCTCATTCATGAAAATTAATGTATCACAATGAAGTAATTAATACAATGGCAGAAGGTTGAGTAAGTTCTTGTTTGTTTATGTCTAGTCTGTTAAACTGGGATGTTCCTTTAGAGATGACAGCATCAAACAAATGAAGTTGTCCAAAAATTCCAAGTGAGGACACTATGAATTTCAGGGCCAAATACTCAGCAGCAGGGCCTCCTGGAAGAAAGCTCAATTCGAACATGGTGACTGCATTTATGAGCATGGTTACTGCTGCCAGGCTTTCCTGGAAGAAGGAAGATATGGGGGAGGGTACGTCATTCCCCCCCAAAAAAGAAAAGCCCTGGTGGTAGTCAGCCTAACAACCAGCATACCTGAAATGTGGTCAGATTGGCATCCCCTCGAAGTTGGAGAGGTTCACTGATGGAGCAGACCATCGAGGAAACAGTAATTCTAGTGATAGAGGCAGCAAGTGTGGCTTCGGCAGGGTGGGGACTTGACCCGTCCTCTCCTCCTGAGATGGCAACTTGGTGCTGCATGGACTGGAGAAGTTATAACTTTTCATGGCCCAGTTTACATCTCTTGCAAGTCGTAGAGAACAGTTAGAGTCTATGGAACTGGCCAGGTTTGAACATGGTGGCTGTTCAGTATTGTTTCTTCTATGTCTTGCCAACAACTCATCTCAGTTATTTTGGTTTGGAGTTTTGGGTTGTTTGGGGCTTCTGATACTCAGGGTTTCCTCCTTGTTTTTTTTTTTTTTCCCTCTCTCTTTTGTTTGATTTTTTTTTTTTGGAGCTACATCCAGATGTGCTCTCAGGGCTTAGTCCTGGCTGTACTCGGGGCACTCGCCATGTACATTACCAGGGGTTGAACCTGGGTCTGTTGGGCAGTTGCAGACCTAACCTGCTGTCATCTCTCACTGTCCCCGTATTCTTGCTTTCTGCATTCAGGATTGACTACTGGCAGGATGGGGGGGGGGGGGGGGCATATGGCATGCTGGAGATTGACCCCAGTGCAAGGCAAACATCCTTCTAACTGTTCTCTCCATCTGCATCATCACTTAACAATTAAGTTTTCTCTTTGTCAGCATGGGCCATTTCAGTAAGTTTTAAAAATTGGTGCCAGAGTGGTTGTTCAAAGAGTCCAACATATGTTTTGCACACTGGAGCCCAGGCTCGATTTTTAGCATTGCATACCACCAGGAGCAGCTCCCAGACACCACTGTGTATGTCCCTTCTTAAAAAAAAAAAAAAAAAAAAAGTGGAGAGATAGCACAGCGGCATTTGCCTTGCAAGCAGCCGATCCAGGACCAAAGGTGGTTGGTTCGAATCCTGGTGTCCCATATGGTCCCCCGTGCCTGCCAGGGGCTATTTCTGAGCAGACAGCCAGGAGTAACCTCTGAGCACGGCCGGGTGTGGCCCAAAAAACAAAAAAATGTTAAAAAAAATTGATGCAACTTGCTCTTCAAACTCATTTCACCCTTGAACACATATCTTGCTTGCCTGTGCCTATGTCTCTTTGCTTTTACCACTCCAGTGAAACTTTTGTTCTCTCTTAAACACTTCCCCTCTCTCCCCATAAGTTTCTATAAAAAACTATCTTGCTTCACAAAATAAAAAGATCGATCAATGGAACTGGAGAGAGAGAGCGTACGGGTAGCATCTGCACACAGCTAAACTGTCTTTTGGTCCCGGGCACCTAAATTCTACCGGGTGTTACCCCTCAAAATAGTGATCACAGAAGATACACTATGGTTCTGCAGATCTTACCAAGGCCTCATACATGCAAAGCAGGCACCATATCCCCAAGAGAAATTTTCTTTTCTTCAATTGATTTTAGAATATTCTTTGTAAGAAATTAGTTTTTTTGGGGGGGGCAGTGAGGTGGTGCTAGAGGTAAGGTGTCTGCCTTGCAAGTACTAGCCAAGGAAGGACCAAGGTTCGATCCCCCGGCGTCCCATATGGTGCCCCCAAGCCAGGGGTGATTTCTGAGCGCTTAGCCAAAAGTAACCCCTGAGCATCAAATGGGTGTGGCCCCAAAAACAAAAAAAAAATCAGTTTTTATTATTTGAAAATGCAAATTTGAGGGCTGGAGCTATAGGATAGCCAATAGAGTGCTTGCCTTGCACACAGCCAACCCGGTTTGATCCCTGGCATCCCATATGGTCCCCCCAAGTCTGCCAGGTGTAACCCCTTGAGCAGTGCCCCAAGTGGCCCCAAAATAATAGCAAATTGGGGGCCAGGGAATCTCATCAATAGAGCTCTTTCATGCTGAGTTCTACTCCTGATACCAACAAACTTGACTACATGAGCCTGGTGCTTTTCTTCACTTCACCACTACCACAAGAACAACTAATGCAACTGTAGTTTTTATCTAATAACACAGAAACACAGGAGTCTGTATGTAGTAAGTCCATATTGAGTATGGCAAGAAAAGGAGTCTCACAAAAACTGACTTGAATGTTCAAGATAACCACATAAAGTAATACCAGTCCAGGTAATGCATCAAAATCTAATGAGACCAGATCTATAATCTGACTAACTAAATTATGAATGATTAAATGAGTTGTTAAATACTAGATTTAATGTGGTTTTGTTGGTGGTGGTGGTGGTGGTGGTTTGGGGCCACATCTAATGGCACTTGGGTTACTTCTGGCTCTATGCTCAGAAATTGCTCCTGGCAGGCTTGGACAACCATATGGGATGGCAGGGATCAAACCTAATCACTCCCTGATCAGCCATGTGTAAGACACACCCCCTAGCCACTGTGCTATTGCTCTGACCCCTATTTAACGTGATTTAATGACAGCTTTTTAATTGATTTTAATTTCCTAGTACTGTGTCATAAATGACTTATATTTTAATATATTTTATACTATTGAAATAGTTTAAAATCATGTTTCACCAATTGATCGTTTGTGCCCAACCCATCACACCCCCGCACCTTCCCCCCATTTTGTATACTGATACAGAATTAATGAGACTTAATTTTGTCTGTTGTGTGCCGCGCCTTACTGTGCTCTGGCTCAGGCATCACTCCTGTGCTTAGTGATTACATCCCTATTGTGCTTTGGGGACCATATGATCAGCATGCAAGATAAGCATGTATTCGTTGTACTATCATTCCAGCCCCTAGAATGAATGAAACTTAAGAACTGTAACATGTTCACCATCAGGGCCTCCCCAACCTCTTTCTTCCTTTCCCCCTGCAAACCTATGGCATGTAGCTCCTGTCTCACAGTCATTGTGGGACTCTAAGGAAAGGTTATTACAGGCATGGTTCTTGTCTTGAACTGACTCTGGAGAGAGAATATCTGTAGATCAATCAACATGCCTTACACTGAGAATGTAATAGTCAGAAGCCACTATACAGAAATAAAATACTGTGTCAAAGTAGAGGTAATGTTAGTCACAGCTGCATATATTTGGACTGAAAGATGAGAAAAGTTAAGGCACAATTTTCTTTTCCTTTTACCTTGTTCATGCATCCCTTGGAGATACTGTGGATTCAGTTTTCAGTCTACCACTGTAAGGAATATTGCAATAAGGCCATCACGTGAATATCATTAAATCATATGGCAAACAATATGCTGTCATCCACAGTTGCCCCATTGCTCCATTTTTACTTCCAAGTAAGAACTTGAAGGGGGGAACAAAAATGTTGTGGACCTCTATAATTTGTTTTTTATAAGTAAGAAAATATAAGCTGTATTATTACATATTTAGATTTAAATTAGTGTAATTTAGCTTTACAATGAACACCAAGACCTATTTGTTCCAATTAATTCCTGTACTAATATTTCCTCCCTCTTTTTGCACTCTGTTTTGTTTTGGGACCACACTCAGTGATGCTCAGGAGTTACTCCTGACAATGCTTGGGGGACTATTTAGAATGTTGGGGTTAAAACTTTCTTTATTGACCTTTTTCTGCAACATTTTACAACCCAACAAAAACTGATTACAAACAGGTAACCAATTTTTGTTTGGGGTTTGGGGTCACCCACATCCAGTAGTGCTCAAAGTTTGTTCTTGGCTCTTTACTTCAGCTGGATCGACCGAGGTTAGCCACATGCAAAACAAACATGCTACCTGCTATATTCTCTCCACCCCTGGTAACCGACTTAAAATTTCTATCAGATTTGGGTATTTATTGGTTATCAAAGGTAACAAGCTATAAAATATTAAAGCTTGTCACCTATGTTCAAAATTCTGCCCCACTTTAACTATCTCTAGTTTCCAAATGGAAACCCCTTGCTTAGCTGGGGACCCAACTTCTCAATTTTTTTTTTTTTTTTTTTGGTTTTTGGGCCACACCTGGCAGTGCTCAGGGGTTACTCCTGGCTGTCTGCTCAGAAATAGCTCCTGGCAGGCACGGGGGACCATATGGGACACCGGGATTCGAACCAACCACCTTTGGTCCTGGATTGGCTGCTTGCGATGCAAACGCCGCTGTGCTATCTCTCCGGGCCCCCAACTTCTCAATTTATAGGGGTTTTTTGTTTGTTTGGGTGCAACATCTAACAGGGCTCAGGAAACCTTGCAGTGCTAGGGTTTGAACCTGGGACTCCCACATGCAAAACATAGATTCTAGCCCTTAGTTGGGGGTCCCACCTCTGAGTATTCTAAACCCACCAGGCCAGGGATTAAGAGTTCAAGAATCCTAGCCCCTTAACTTTTAAGTTCTGTAGGTTATGTTGATGAACATGAAATTTGGGTACTACAGGTTTTCTGTTTTAAAATATGCTTACAGATGCATATTGTTAAAACTTGTTGGGTCTTTATAGAGAGGACAGCAGATAAGATACTTGCCTTGCATGCAGTTGACCCAGTTCAATCCCCAGCTCAAGGCCGAGAATAAACCCAAAACATAGCAGGTGTATTTTATATATATACACACACCTCAGATTGTCCATTTTTGTACTAAGGCCCTGCAGAATTGGGCCTATGCCAACATTATCTGTTTCCTGCTGAGTAATATGATAGGCCTCACTGGTTTTGTTATTTGTTCTTGGGTTTATTGTAGGCCTATTACTCTACAAAAGTTCTTCCTTACCTCTGCTTTCATTTTTTCTTCAAGTTTTCTGGCCACACCGCTGGCAGTGCTCTGGGGTTACTCCTGGCTGTGTTCAAGGCAAGCCACTCTGTCCTCTGACCTTCATTTTAATTCTCAAGAATTTCTGCGAGGCAGGTTCACTCAGCTAGTGAGTGTTGCAGTCAGTATCCAGTCAGTATCCAAGCCCTGCCACTGTGGATTGGCTGTGCTTGAGGTTGACTCTCTCTTTCCAGCTAGCCCTTGCCTTACAATTTTCTTCCACAGTTTTTTTCTCTGATTTGTTTAGAGGCTCATTCTCCCAATTCTTCTATTGTTTCTACCTCTCCACATTTCATAATGAAAGGGGGGGAGACATGCTAGGGCTTGAAGAAAGAAGTATAAGGCCCCAAGCAATTAAGGATTTTCTACCTCTTTGAGGATGCTCATGAGAGAGACTGAATCCTCTTTTCTTTCTCTCCCTTTCTTACCATCTTCCTCTTGGATGAAAGGTTTAACCTCATCTCTAACCATTTAGCACAGGGCATCTTAGAGACTTTAGCTTGATAAGTTTTGAGTTGATACTCCATATCCTTTTTTCAAATATTTATCAAACTGGAGTAATAATAGTACAGCAGGTAGGGCACTTGCCTTTCACACAGCCGACCCTGGTTCAGGCCCTGGCACCACATACGGTCCTCCAAGCTCCATCAGGAGTGATCCCTGAACATAATCAGGACTAATCCCTTACCATCACCACATGTGCTCCAAAACAAATCCCAAAAGTATAAGTATGAAAGAAGTATGTTTTATTTTTATACCTATTTATCGTATACTCCGAGGACACTTAAACAATTGAGCAAAAGGGATTTTGAGTGAGAAATGTTTAATCAGCCTTGTTGTCTTGTCCATCTGGTTCCTGATATTTAGCATTGCATTCACTGTTTGAATATGATTTCTAATTCACACCATACATTTATTTACAAGGGAAGTTTTGTTTTCTCTGTAGAAATTATTTTATGTATTGACTGGGTTATTCCAGTCTCTCCAAATAAAGATGTTCATGGTGTTTGGCTGAAGCACTGTTTTTTGTTTTTTTTTTTCCCATATAGCAGCTGTTACTAATTAAGTTTTGAGCAGTCTAGGAAGAAAACACTTAAGCTAACCACTTCATATACCATAACCCATGTAATTGTCATGCTGCATTCTAGGCAAAAACTATGATTTGCCACTAATGTAATTTAGTGTACTAAGTGCTCCTCTTGTGAAACTTATTTTTTACATTTTCTTATATATGTTGAGGAGAGAGTTGAGACTTTAGTTTCTTATTCATAGCTAAGCAGGCATTGTCATTTCTTTGTATTGTATCTCTGTATTCAGGCTAGTACTACCAGTTACTTATGTGTTGATATTATTTCACAGTGCTGGTCCCAAAGGCGATAACATCTATGAGTGGAGATCAACCATTCTAGGACCTCCAGGATCCGTGTATGAAGGTGGTGTGTTCTTCCTTGATATCACTTTTACACCAGAATATCCTTTCAAGCCTCCAAAGGTAAATTCTCAAGAGACTGACAAAACCTTTAGAAATTAGTTTTTAATCACAAAAGTAGCAGGTTCATATTTTCATGACTCAAGGTACATTTGATTGTTAACTTCGCCGCATTTGGTGATTATTCCAGGGGTAAGTGCATTGTTTGCTGGTACCCAATATCCTATTTGTACTGAACCATGCAGAAAAATACATAATCCAGAACTTCTACCGAAGCCAGGGATCCTCCTCTCCCCTCCCCACCCCTTTGGTCTTAACCAATCCTTCCGCCAAGCCTCAGTTTTCTCCTCTACGGTGGGGAGGTATAAGGAAGATTGCCCAAAGACCCCATCTTTGCAGTACTCCATGACTATGACTATTTGCAAAAGGAAAACCTTAAGAATGGCATCGATTGCTAGACATAAATAATTATCACTGACAGAGAACGGCTGAAAGTCTTGTCATTATTTTTTAAAATGATAAAGGTGCCAGATATGTAGTTTTTACTTTTAGAATGATGCAAACTCGCATGCACCCATGCAGGCCAGAGTCCAGAGATACAGGACAGTTAAGGTGTTTGCTCTGCATGCAGCAGACCTGGATTCTCTTCCCAGCACCACATATCGTCCCCCAAGCATCATCACTAGGAATGATCCCTGATCCAAGAGCCAGAAATAATCTCTGACACAAACAGCTATGACTGACCAGTAAAAATACATTTTTAGGAGAATAAACTAAATAGCCCACAGTTATGTTTTCTGCCGTGGTCCCTTATTCATTTCTGGTACCTTTGTAACAGTGTAATTTGTGATTAGGTTAGACAAGAATTCTGCAGGATCCAATGTAAAAAAAAAAAAAAAAGAATAAACAGATCATCTCCCAATTCTTGTGTTTGCAACTTTTGGAGTATGTGATCTTTGTTTGCTAAAAATACTGTTTATGGGGCTGGAGAGATTACAGAGGGAAGGGCACTTACTTGCCTTGTATATGGTCAACTGGGTTAAGTTTCCAGTATTCCATATGGTCCCTCAAGTACTAACAGGAGTAATTCCTGAGTGCAGAGCAGGCAGTAATCCCTGAGCATCACCTGCGGTGGCCCCAAACCAAAAAAATTAAAAATACTAAAACAAAAATCTTTGTATCTTTGCCTTGAACCTTGAATTTTATTCTAAAGCTTACTTTGGGAACATGTAATACTAATCAGTAACACAAGAGGTCAGCAAACAGCTAGTCAAACTTGGAAATGATAGGGAAAACACCAAAACGGCTTAATAATATGAATTCAATTGCTTTTTTGTTATTGAATGTGACTTTATACATGTAATTTATAGTCCTAAACGATCAATGAACATTTTCTATAAATAGTCTCTTTTGCTTTAGCTAAATTGTTACCAAGACAAAGTTTTCCTTGCTGGTTAGATTTTAATTCTACCTTATATTTTAGGTTACGTTTCGGACAAGAATCTATCATTGTAATATTAACAGTCAAGGAGTTATTTGCTTGGATATACTGAAAGATAACTGGAGTCCAGCATTAACCATATCTAAAGTCCTCCTTTCTATCTGCTCACTTCTTACAGACTGTAATCCTGGTAAGATTTTCTCCTCATCTGAAAAATAACTTGTTTTGCATATAAACTGAAATTTTTATTTTTTTTAAATAAGGATTTCCCTTTTCTAAGAGTTTTCAAAGGATAAACACTTATTCTCAGGGCCGGAGAGATAGTATGGAGGCAAGGCATTTGCCTTGCATGCAGAAGGAAGGTGGTTTGAATCCTGGTATCCCATATGATCCCCTGAGCCTGCCAGGAGTGATTTCTGAGCGTAGAGCCAGGAGGAACCCCTGAGCGCTGCTGGTGTGACCCGAAAAAACAAACAAACAAAAAAACTGATTTTCAAAAATGTTTTTCAAAAATTCAGTCTACTTCATTTTCCTTCCCTCTTTTTGCATATTTCTCATACACAGCCTCAAAGCCACAATCACATGCTCCTAAAAGCATCTTACCTGCATCTACCAGGGCCTGCAAGCTCACTGAGCACTTGCCTATGGCTGACTGCTGAGGTGTAATATTCAATTTTGAAAGTGCTTCCGGGGCCGGGAAGGTGGCGCTAGAGTTAAGGTGTCTGCCTTGCAAGCGCTAGCGTAGGACGGACCGCGGTTCGATCCCCCGGTGTCCCATATGGTCCCCCCAAGCCAGGAGCGATTTCTGAGCGCATAGCCAGGAGTAACCCCTGAGCGTCAAACGGGTGTGGCCCAAAAATCAAAAAAAAAAAAAAAAAAAAAAAGAAAGTGCTTCCTGCTATATTGTAAAGGGAAGGACAACTAAATTTCCTTTTATTAGCTTTCTAGATATGGCAGTTAAAAGTACTGTATCTTAAATATAGATGTTACATATCTTATAAGTATATAAAATCATATATAAATAAACTAAGGTATCTGTTTTAGTTTCAGAGAAATAGCATATTGAATTGGGGATTTTATTTGTATCTTTGTGTGCTAGTGATCAAACGCAGGGCTTCACATACATCAGGGCAGATCCAGGTTCTGACCTCGCTCTTATAGATTGCATTGTATAACAGTAGGACTGTTATTGTCATTGGGATCATGTGAGCACAGTTGAATGAATGTTCATTACAGTCAGGTGCCTTGAATGGTCCAGTTTCTAAAGCAAAAGTTCTTCAGTTGTGTTTGTTGGGAGAAAAATGGAATGAATTGAGAAGGTGAAAGCCAGATAATTCTGACTGGTAAGAATTTTTTCCCCCTACATATGCTGTGTTGTCAAGTCCAGAAAGAAAAGTGTCCTGGATGGTTAAATATTTCTTTGAAAGCTTGTTACTAATTAATCTTTCTACAATTTAAAATAATCCTTTCTCCATTCTTTTCTTCTAGCCGACCCGCTGGTGGGAAGTATTGCCACTCAGTATATGACCAACAGAGCAGAACATGACAGAATGGCCAGACAGTGGACCAAAAGATATGCTACATAAATGGGGTTTTCATAAATCTTACATTATTTGTCTGCCACAGAAAGAGCTGCTTATGATTTTGAAAGGGTGGGGGAGGGTGGGAGTTGGTAAAGAGTAGGGTATTTCTATAACAGATATTATTCAGTCTTATTCCTAAAATTTTTGTTGTAACTTAAGGTATCTTGCTACAGTAGACAGATTTGGTGATTGCAACTCTTAAAACTCATTAGTTCTGCAATATTAGCTGAAACTTAGTACAGAGAAGACCAAACATTTGGGTTTGGTTGCTTGTAGTCTGTAAATTTCAAACAGCCTATTTTGTGCAGATTACATATACATACACAGCCATTTATGTGAAGACCTTCCACAGCCACACTCTTGCGATTTGTTTTCCTTTCTTTGATGGAAACGTTTTAGAGACTGTCATTTCATATATAATAAAATGGACACATGGCTGTCAGACACCATATAGGAGATTAATTGTATATTTTATTTTATAAACCAATCTACTTTATTGTGGAAATATTAGAGGTTTGATCAGGACTTGTGAAAAACCTGTAGTAAAATACCTTAAGCTGTTAACTGTAAAGCGTGGACTAGACTTATTCAGTGGATTGGTTATATGTTGTGGACTACTTAAGTCTGCATTTGTTACTGTGCTAATAAACAATATTAAAACAACCAATGTTGTTGTATTGTTTTCTTTTACCTTTGTAGTCTGCAGATTTCCTTCTAACTCTTGTGTCTATTAAAACAACTAGAAGAAATACAGATGGTATATATAGGTATGTACCCTTAATTTACTCAACAAATTAAAAATAAAGACTGCATGATCTTGCATATAAACTTAGATTTTCTAAAATTAAAGATTTCCATTTTCTAAATGAAATCTAAAATGCATGACTTTGCAGTCTTAGAAAATACTGGACAAAGGAAATCTGTTGTATAACTTTTCACTACAGTATCTTCAAGTATATGAGAAATTATTCTCTTATAGGTAAGTTAGTAAATGTAGCAATTCTTGGCTCAAACTGACTGAAACCATCCTTAAGCATTCCAGCTAAAGATGGTACCTTTTACTAGATATTTTAATATTATTTTGCTAAATAGCTGATTTTGGATTAAAATTAAGCAGTTGACTGGGGCTGGAGAGATAATGCAGTGAATATAGAGCTTGCCTTGTTTGTAGTCAACCCAGGTTTGATTGCTATCTCATGGGGTTCCCCCAATCCCATCAGAAATGATTCCTGAGTGCACAACCAGGACTGATGAGCATCACCAGGTGTGACCCAAAAACAAAACAAAAAACAAACTGCTTGAACAGTTGAAAATACTGTTGCTTTCATACCTGCAAAATAATTTTAATCTTAATATGTTACAATATTCAAGCTATTAAGTACAGTTGGCCCTAGCTCAAATCTTGTCAAAATTTCCACTCATATTGTTACATATCAGGAAACTTCTACAGAAAGAGGAAGCTTTATTGGAATGGAGGGAAGCTCTTAATAGAAGCATTTCTATCCTTAAGTGTTTAACAGTTCTCTAAGTTTTTAAGTTTGAGGGAAACTTAGCATAAATAGTCCAAGTAATTTGGAAGTGCATTTAATTACCTTACTGGTTTCCAAAGCCATTGCAAATAGCTAGTCTCAAACAGCTCACAAAAACTTAAAGCAAATACTATTTAACAAATAGTTCTGGCATGACTGACTTTCAGTTCTCAGAGCTAGAATTCCCTTTGTTTTTCCTCCCAGGTAGAGGAAAGCTTGATTTGCTCTGGGGCTGGGAAAGTTTACTGGCTAATAAAGTGAATGGTTCAATGAGAGTTTTCCGATCTGTAACCGTTACCTCCCACAGTCTCACTTTCTCACTCTTGGCCCACTGCTGTGCCACTTCAGCATCCACTTGTCTCTGCTCAGAGAGGTCGATTTTGTTTCCTAGTACAACAATCGCTACCTGGAAGAACAATAGTTAAAAAATAGCGTACTTTGCCAACATCTTAAGCAAAATAAGGAAAGTTGTCTTACACAATAAATTGCTTCATCAAACCTAATAAGCCTCTCTTAATTAGAATGTAAGATACTCCCAGAGCAATGTGAAAAAGATAGTAAGATAGTAATCTCACTCTTCCTGTGTATTTTTTGTTAAAATATAAAGTAAACAGTTGCTCATTAAGAAATCTGCAGGGGCCGGGCGGTGGCGCTAAAGGTAAGGTGCCTGCCTTGCCTGCGCTAACCTTGGACGGACCGCGGTTCGATCCCCCGGTGTCCCATATGGTCCCCCAAGCCAGGAGCAACTTCTGAGCACATAGCCAGGAGTAACCCCTGAGCATTATCGGGTGTGGCCCAAAAACCAAGAAAAAAAAAAAAAGAAATCTGCAGAGGGGCTGGAGCGGTGGCACAAGCAGTAGGGCATTTTCTTGCACACGCTGATCAAGGACAAACCACGGTTTGATTTCCCAGGGTCCCATATGGTCCCCCAAGCCAGGAGCAATTTCTGAGTAACCCCTGAGCATCACTAGGTGTGGCCCAAAAACCAAAAAAAAAAAAAAAAAAAAAAAAGAAAAGAAATCTGCAGAGGGCAGTCTGCCCACATCCAATTAACATGAAGTTACTCAACTCAGAAAATTATGTAGGATAGTTAAAGAGATGTTATTACAGGTAAGGCAAGTGCCTTAACCAGATTCAATCTCTGTGGCACACGTGTTTCTCCTTTCCCCCCAAAAAACTGTCTGCATTTCCATTGATCTGTAACTGGGAAGTTTGCAATATGTACTTCAAAACACAAGACATCTGGAACTGTGAGAGTTCTGCATTTTTAGAAACTTTAAATTCCACGATAGGAAATTCTAATTTTAGTATATGTGCTGCCAAAGTGAACATGAGAAATACAAAATTCTAGCTCTGTTCATATTATTAATCATAGGGAAAAGCTGGATGCAAGTGGTAAGAATTTGTTTGGTGCATGGACCAGAAGGGACATTTTAATTCTTTTAAACCAAAAGTAATACTACATACAGGTACCCAACAGTTAAGGGAAATGACCAAAATAATTAAGTGGTTTGTAGAATTGAAGGAGCAGAAAGATTTTCAGGAAGGGACTGTAAAAAAGGTTCTTTGGTTCTGGGGTCACACCCAGTGATGCTCAGGGCTTACTCCTGGCTCTGTTCAGGGACCACTCCTGGTGGTGTTGGGAGAACCATTTAAGGAGTCAGGGATCAGCTGCATGTGAGATTAAGCACTTTACTTTAGTATTAGTGAAGGTTAAAAACCTCCCAGTTGATGCTGAATGGAATGCCATTTTTTTTTTAAATTGGGGCAATGGTAGGACAGCAATAGGGCATTTGCCTTGCATGTATGTACCTGACCCACGATTGATGCAGGTTCCATTCTGTCATCCCATATGGTCCCTGGAGCCAGGAGTAACCCCTGAGTGCCTCCAGGTATGGCCCAAAACAAAACAGAACAACAAAAAAAATTGGGGCCAGCTTGTTCAGTAAGACAAGCATATGCTTTGCTTACAGAAGGCCAGGCTCAGTCTTTGAAACCACATGTTCCTTGAGCTCCACCAGAAGACCTCCCCAGGCATTGAGCAATTTCCGAGCACTTTTGAGTTTTTTTTTTAATTTGAACAATTTTGGGGGTGTTGGGAGCGATCAGACCATACTCAGTGATTCTCAGGGTTTATACTCTTGGCATTGCACTGAGGGATCACTCCTTGTAGGCTCAGGACACAGTTGGGGTGCCGGGGACCCCATTTTGCAAGGCAAGTACCCTAACCACTGTACTATCTTCAGCCCCAAAGATGTTCTTTAACTTTCAGTTATCAAGACTGCATTAAATCAGCATTTTCTGGATTTCCTCCTATCACTGTCCTTCAAACTTTTTGTGCTTCATTCCTTACACAGCTTCCAGTGGTCCTCAAACTATGGCCCGCGGGCCACATATTGTATTTGTATCTGTTTTGTTTCTTCATTGCAAAATAAGATATATGCAGTGTGCATAAGAATTCGTTCATAAGTTTTGTTTTTACTATAGTCAGACCCTCCAATGATCTGAGGGACAGTGAACTGGCCCCCTGTTTAAAAAGTTTGAGGACCCCTGAGTCCTTTCATTTATTGTGTTGTCTATCCCATCATAGTCACCAAACAAAATCCTCCCTTGGTTAACTTATATTTCTTCTCTTTTCCAATGCCTGGGAGGCATACACTGAGCTATATCCCAGTTAAATGAAACTTTTAAACTGGTCTTTGTACCATCACAATTTACATGAACATGGCTGCAAAAGACACATCCTTGTGATGAGTCACTGGCCTTAGTGAAGTGGAATTCTCCAGCAAATACTGTTGCCCTGACTAGACAGTACTCTACTACCGTCCTCTTGATCTCTCGACCCATGCTATTTTTATTTATTTATTTTTGTTTTTTTGGCCACACTCAGTGACGCTCAGAGGTTACTCCTGGCTATGTGCTCAGAAATCACTCCTGGATTGGGGGATCATATGGGACATGGGAGGATCAAACCACGGTTTATCCTAGGCTAGCGCAAGCAAGCCAGACGCCCTACAGCTTGTGCCACCACTCCAGCCCTTCAACCCATGTTATTTTTAATAAGTCATTATTTCAGTAAGAAGCTACTAGGAAAGACATTCTGCATTTCCCCACATCTGGTTTATAACTTGCCACCTTGCCTCTCCTTTTCTGTTTTTTTTTTTTTTGGGGGGGGGGGGTTGGGTCATACTTGGCAGCACTCAGTGGTACTCCTGGCTCTATGCTCAGAAATCACTCCTGGCAGGCTTGGGGGACCATATGGGATGACAGGATTCAAACCACCGTCCTTCTACATTCAAGGCAAACACCCTACCTCCATGCTATCTCTCTGGCCCCAGAACACACCTGAACACAGATGTCACTCCAACAATTAATCTCTCTCATATCATTTTCTATCCTGAATCAATGTTATTAGCAAATCAAAAATCAAATGCTCTGAGTATCAAATCTAAAAATACCTCTTTTAGTGGGAAGGGGGCATCACATTCAGCAATGCTTAGGTTACTCCAGGCAGCATTCAGCAGTTACTCTTGGTGGTAATTGGAGATCAAACCCAAGTTGGCTGCATGCCAGCACCCTACCCACTGTACTACCAATTTGGCCCCCTAACTCTCTACACTTTATTCCCACTCCTCTCTTCCTCTTTATGGCCCAATATACATACTGTCTCACTCAAAGCTCAAAATAACTGTTTGCTGTGTTTAAGTTTCTATCATCGCTCATTCAATTTAATGAAACACTTTAATGTTTAATCTACAGTTATCCAGATAAAGAATCAGGAGTCAGCCATGTGGTGATATGGATGAAGAACTGAAATGAAACAAGTAACTGAAGACATTAGGATAATAATATTGCCATAAAGAATAGTAGATAAATGACCAGTGTCACTGGGGAGAGGAAAATAAAAATAAAAATAAAATGAAAAAAAAAATATGGGCCCAAAGTGATGGTACACTGGATAGGGCACTTGCCTTGCAAATGACTGACCCTGGCACTCCGTATGATTCCCTGAGCCCCCCTGAAGTGATCCCTAAACACAGCCAGGTATGGCCAAAAGATGAAAAAATAAAAAACTCTCCCTGAGCTGTACTGAGTATTGTCTCTGGGCAAGTGACAAATGGTAAGATCCAGCAATTATCTCATTTTTGTAAAGACTATGCAAAAATCCTATTCAGTCAGTAATTCAGAACCATAGTAAATAAGAAATGTACTACATGTTATTTGAAATGTAGAAAAATTAAAGTTCAACTTAAACATCACAGCAAACGAAGTCAAATGAGCAAACAAATATTGGGCCTGGATTTCCTAAAATAAGAAAGTTTAAGAAATTTACAGATAATCTGAAAATAATTTGATAATTTTAAAATGCTTATAAAGTGCCCAAAGGAATCCATGTACAATTTAGCATTATAATTCATTGTTGGCTTTTTAACATACCTCTTTTTTATCTTTGAACTTATCAATTTCTTTCTTCAAGAGCTCCACTCTTTGAAAAGATTCCAGATTATTGACACTGTACACAAGAACAAAGCCATCAGCAAATGAAAAATAATGCTTTGGCAACTCCACACCTTCCTGTAGACCTCTGGTGTCATAAAGATGTAACTGTTCCTTTACTCCCCGATCTGTTTCTACTGAAGCCATATATACATCTTCCATTGTCTCACAATCTTCTATTCCTAGGATTTGAAAAGAAAAGACTTACTTTGCATAGCTTAGTACCAATTGTTGAATAGTTTGAGGAACTGGCTTTCTTTTTTGGGTAGGGTCTTCATGCAATATACTTAATACAATACACAGAAATCTTTGAGATAAATTTGTACTATCTATCCCAGTGGCATATCAAATATGCATAAAGTTAATCAGTTTCACCTTGCAGTTTTTTTTTTTTTTTTTTTTTTTGGTTTTTGGGTCACACCTGGCAGTGCTCAGGGGTTATTCCTGGCTCCAGGCTCAGAAATTGCTCCTGGCAGGCACAGGGGACCATATGGGGCGCCGGGATTCGAACCGATGACCTCCTGCATGAAAGGCAAACGCCTTACCTCCATGCTATCTCTCCGGCCCCTCACCTTGCAGTTTTAATTTTCATTATAATCAAAACCTAGGACCTAAAGCAAAATAAATGACAATGAGAATCTGAGATAATTGATTCTATCATCAGTTCCAGCCAATTCTTTAATGAAAATGTTCTTTTCATCAACAGCAAGGAAATTAAAAATAACACGTCACCTTTTTGGGAGGGGGCACACCCAGCGGCACTCCTGGCTCTGCATTCAGAAATCACTCCTGGCTGGTTTGGGGGAACATTATGGGATGCCAGGAATCAAACCCGGATGGGCCATGTGCAAGGCAAACGCCCTACCCATTGTGCTATCAATCAGTCCAACCCCAATGTCACCTTTTTTTTTTCCTCCTTGATTTTTTTTTTTTTTTTGATTATGGATCACATTCAGCACAATCAGAGTTTAATCCTGGCTCTACACTCAGGAATCATTCCTGGCAGGATTGAGGATATCAGGGATTAAAACCAGGTCAGCCAAGAGCAAGTTAAGTATCTTACCTTGCTCTCCACCCCTCCTTTAATTTTTTGAGAATGGTAATAATTTTCTTCCATAATAAGTTGTTGTGGGAACACAAAAGTAAAATTATTTGAACTAAGAAATGTTATTCCTTGGTTCATATGGCATAATAGTAGAGTGTATACATCACAGGCACAGGGCATTAACTTTATTCCCTGCACCATGAAAAACAAAAACATTGGGCCCGGAGAGATAGCACAGCAGCGTTTGCCTTGCAAGCAGCCGATCCAGGACCAAAGGTGGTTGGTTCGAATCCCGGTGTCCCATATGGTCCCCTGTGCCTGCCAGGAGCTATTTCTGAGCAGACAGCCAGGAGTAACCCCTGAGCAACGCTGGGTGTGGCCCAACCCCCCCCCAAAAAAAAAGAAAAAACAAAAACAAAAAATTGGGCCTGGAGAGATAGCACAGCGGTGTTTGCCTTGCAAGCAGCCAATCCAGGACCAAAGGTAGTTGGTTCGCATCCCGGTGTCCCATATGGTCTCCCGTGCCTGCCAGGAGCTATTTCTGAGCAGACAGCCAGGAGTAACCCCTGAGCACAGCCGGGTGTGTCCCAAAAACCAAAAAAAAAAAAAAACAAAACAAAACAAAAAACCATTATTCCAACTGGAATTCCAACAAAAGGTACTATAGAAATAAAGTATGTGTTCTTTCTATTATACAGTAGACTAAAGATTACTGAAGAACCTTACAGAGCAAAAGTTTTGAATTCCAAAGTTATCTAGAGTCAGGAGGTCAGAGAGATGTACAGTGGGTAAGGCACTTGCCTTGTATGAAGCCAGGAGTCATTCCTGAGTGCAGAGTCAGGAGTAACCTCTGAACGTTATTGAAACAAAACATTTTTTTTTTCATAGTTTTAGAGTGGGTTGGATCATATACAGTAGATGTGAGTGCTAACCTGAGACCTAGTGGTACTCAGCAGACAATGTGCAGTGCCAGAAACTAAACTAAGTTTGGCTAAATGTAGAGCAAATGTTTGCACTCAACTCCATTTCATTATCTTAAAAGAAAACTTTTTTAAAAATGAGTTTTGAAACCAGAGAGATAATAGAACAGGTCTAGTGTTCGCCTTACAAATGGCCAGCCTAGGTTCAATCCCTGGCATATATGGTCCCTGAGCTTTCTAGATATGATCCCTGAGAGTGTCGAACCAGGAAATAGTTTGTTCATAATTTGGTTTTCTGCTTTTCCTTCCCTTTATTGTTGCAGTGTTGTTCTGAATACAAGATTGTACATTTGGTTGTGGTGCTCTTATACTTTAGTTTCAGTGTCTGCACAGGATTGACCCTTGGTGTTGTACCAGAGATCATATGCGAGGAGGTGCCAACATTCTACTGGTGATCCCATGCTTGCAAGGAAGGTGCTCTTCCACTGAGCTAGCCTCAATCCCATCTACAATTTAACACACTTCCGTTATAGCACTTAAGCCAGAACAGCTATTAAGATATTGAACTTCTCCCCACACATATTATATGATTCATAATGAATTCTTGCACACTGCCTCTAAGGCTTTCTAAGAATTAAGAATGCAGAACCATTTGCGATATTATTGTCAACAGCATGCATGCTAGTCACTCCTTGTTGAGAGGAAAGAAAAGGACTATAACTACAATAAATGGCAAATACTCAATAATCATTTGCTCGTATGACGGAGAAAATGAACACTTTTAATTTTAGATCAGACAAGACTGAGCCTGTCCAGGATGATAGGGCTTTAGATAACAATTTGAATGTGGGGGATGGAGATAGTACAGGGTTTAAGGTGTTTATCTTGTAATGATTCCTGGTACTATATTGTTTCCAGAACAACTCCTGTGAATAGAGCCAGAAATAAGTTTCCAAACATCACTGGGTATGACTCAAATCTCCCATATACACACAAAATAATTTTATTTTATTTATTTTTTTTGGTGTTGGTGGGCTACATATTCATAAAGTAAATATTCTGTTGAGCTACAACCCTGGTAACAGTTCTTTTTTTTTTTTTTTTTTTAATTTTGGGAACTGGGCCATATCCAGCGGTGCTCAAGACTTACTTGCAGTTGTGCTGAAGGATCAGTCCTGGAGGGACTCAGGGGACTGTCTCAGGTGGCAGGACTGAATCTGAGTCAGCTGTGTGCAAGGCAAGTGCCCTACCCCCTGTACTATCTCTCTAGCCCCTGAAATTTTTTAATAGTTTTTGGGCCACACCCAGCAGACCTGGCAGACCACATGGGATACTGGAGAATGAAGTCAGGTCAGCCCCTTGCAAGGCAAATACCCTTCCCACTGTGCTAGGGTTCCAGTCCCAATTCTCTCCATTTGTTATCTTATTTTGTTTTGTTTTTGTTTTTGTTTTTGGGTAACACCTGGCAGCACTCGGGTTACTCCAGGCTCTATGCTCAGAAATCACTTCTGGCAGGCTCGGGGGACCATATAGGATGCCGGGATTCGAACCACCATCCTTCTGCATAGAAGGCAAATACCTTACCTCCATGCTATCTCTCCGGCCTTTCCATTTGTTATCTTACCAGTTTCAAATGACAGCAATTAGCTTTATAATTTTTTTTCATTTCTTTTTTGCTACTTGAGCCACACCCACATACAGATGGATTACTGCTGGCTCTGTACTCAGGAATTAC
The DNA here is from genome assembly GCF_024139225.1 of Suncus etruscus. Classification (NCBI taxonomy): domain Eukaryota; kingdom Metazoa; phylum Chordata; class Mammalia; order Eulipotyphla; family Soricidae; genus Suncus; species Suncus etruscus. The sequence continues at coordinate 17,066,662 of NC_064867.1, read as the reverse complement.
TCCTGATGGTATTTAGGCGCCATATGAGATACCAGGGTCAGCTGCATATAAGGCAAGCCCTAATATACCCTTATATATCTACTGTGCTATTGCTACAGCTTCTGTTTTTCTCTCTTGTTCTATCCTTCCTCAATTTCTATCAACTTCTATGACCCTTTTGGTCACTCTGGGTTGATCATACCTCACTTTTGTGTAGCATCAGCCATTTCTTTTTTTTTTTTTTTGGGGGGGGGGGCCACTCGGCATTGCTCAGGGGTTACTACTCCTGGCTGTCTGCTCAGAAATAGCTCCTGGCAGGCACGGGGGACCATATGGGACACTGGGATTCGAACCAACCACCTTTGGTCCTGGATTGGCTGCTTGCAAGGCAAACGCCGCTGTGCTATCTCTCCGGGCTCACATCAGCCATTTCTTTTTTTTTTTTTGGTTTTTGGGCCACACCCGGTAACGCTCAGGAGTTACTCCTGGCTATGTGCTCAGAAGTTGCTCCTGGCATGGGGGACCATATGGGACACCGGGGGATCGAACCGCGGTCCGTCCAAGGCTAGCGCAGGCAAGGCAGGCACCTTACCTTTAGCGCCACCGCCCGGCCCCCATCAGCCATTTCTAAGTCAGCAGGACCAATAAAAAAGCCTAGCAACTCCCAGAACCTAAAAACAAAACAAACAAAAAAAAAACCCACCAAAATAAAAATTACCTTACCAATAGTATGATTTCCATAAAGGAGCTGCTCCAAAATTGCTGTTTTCCCAACAGACAACAATCCACAAACCACAACCTTACAGCCCTTCCCCATCTTCTCTCAGGATACCCCTGTGAAGAGAATAAAAGGCCTGAAAACTTGCACACTACCAAAATAAGCTTTCCTTTCTGTATCAAAGAGTCTGAATTTTTTTTTTTTTTTTTTGGTTTATGGGCTATACCCAGCGGCACTCAAGTGTTACTCCTGGATTTGCACTCAAAAATTACTTCTATTTTTATAACTGAAACCCAACTGCAAACATGTTTGTAATCATGGTACTTAAATAGATTAACCTAAAAATATAATCACTCCCGGCAAGTTCGGGGGACCATATGGGGTGCCAAGGATAGAACCTGGGTTGGCTGTATGGAAGGCAAATGCTCTATCTGCTGTGAAGAAAGAAAGGAAGGAAGGAAGGAAGGAAGGAAGGAAGGAAGGAAGGAAGGAAGGAAGGAAGGAAGGAAGGAAGGAAGGAAGGAAGGAAGGAAGGAAGGAAGGAAGGAAGGAAGGAAGGAAGGAAGGAAGGAAGGAAGGAAGGAAGGAAGGAAGGAAGGAAGGAAGGAAGGAAGGAAGGAAGGAAGGAAGGAAGGAAGGAAGGAAGGAAGGAAGGAAGGAAGGAAGGAAGGAAGGAAGGAAGGAAGGAAGGAAGGAAGGAAGGAAGGAAGGAAGGAAGGAAGGAAGGAAGGAAGAAAAAAAAGGGGAAACAGTCTGGGGAGATAGTACTATGGATAAGGAATTTTCCTTGCACCTGCTGATTTTGGTGCTCATGTGAGCTCTCAAGGTAAAGCACTGATATTTTAAAAGAGGAAAATAGCACATCCCTGGCCACATCATAGGATCCCCTGAGCCTTCCTGAAGGGATCCCTGAGCACAAAGTCAGGAGCAATACTTAGTACTGCCAGGGATAGCCCCAAACATTCATCATCGAAAAAGTTTTCTCTGGGCTGGAAAGATAGCACAGCGGTAGGGCATTTGCCTTGCATGCCGCTGATTAAAACAGCCAGTGGTTTGAATCCCAGCATCTCATATGGTCCCCCGAGCCTGCTAGGAGCAACTTCTGAGTGCAGAGCCAGAAGTAACTCCAGAGCATTGCGGGGTGTGACCCAAAAACCAAAATAAAAAAAAAATTTTCAAGCCCGGAGAGATTGCACAGCGGTGTTTGCCTTGCAAGCAGCCAATCCAGGACCAAAGGTGGTTGGTTCGAATCCCAGTGTCCCATATGGTCTCCCGTGCCTGCCAGGAGCTATTTCTGAGCAGACAGCCAGGAGTAACCCCTGAGCAACCCTGGGTATGACCCAAAAAAACCAAAAATAATATTTTTTTCTCTGTGGAAAGGAGCTACAATTGTTCTAACCAAGGCAGGATGGAAAGGATAGGATGATGTTAGGTGAAGGGAAAGGCTCAGGAATCCTATATGGTTAAATTTCTACAACTTGATCGCCCCCAAATTTGAAAAAGGGGGGGTTAGGGGACAAGATCAAGAAACAAATAAATAAAAACAACACCAATGCCACAACCATTGATGTCAACCCTTCTATCAAACTCTTCCAATCACTGGCAGTAAGAAAGTCCCAAATCTCTCCAGTGTCACCTGTGTCTGCCTGCACAGTGCTGGTTTTTTCCCCCAAATCCCCCATCTGGCACTGTTCATCACAGATATCAGGTCCACCCACACAGTCCGATGCTCACATACTTCTGCTCTATCCTCCAAAGTCACTTCTCCAGTGCCACCACCACCCCAACAGTCCAGATATCATACCCCTTCTTAAAGTCTGTCATTTATCACCAAAGTGTCACAGTCCTTCTTCATGCACTCTGCCTGCAAGTAGAAGCCAGTAGACCCCTGGTATAGACGACCCCTGGTATAGAGAGGAATCGTGAAGCAAGGTAAAGCAGGTATATTTTCAAAGAGGAAAATAGAAAAAACAACAACACCCAAACCACTGATCATTTTGAATTCAAACGATTCCCTTTAAGCCTTGATCAGACGAATTGAAGATTTAAGGTTGTTAACATACACGATTGTGCCAAAAAAAAAAAAAAGAAAGAAAAATAGAGGCGACAGATGCAATCGAGCTGGTCCACTGCTCCCTGGTAAAGTGCGCAACAGAAAAATGCCAGAAATTTCTCAGCTTTTCTTCCCTAAAGCCCTTGCACCTGGTGCCAAAGGAGCCTTGACAAATATTGTTGTTTTCTCTGGGACAAATAAACAAGAACATAAATAAAATGCATTATAAATACATTCATTAAATAATGTTATTATTTATTAAACATTATTTAATTGTAATTTATATAATTTATATGATTATAATTAATTGTGATTAAATTTTACGAATAAATTTATTATAGATAAAAATATAATAAATTATTTGTTTGTTTCTCAAAGAGCATCTGGGACCAAATCTGTCTGCAATAAAGGTACAAAATTTTGCAGAGGCCCAGAGGCCCTTTCCAGGGCCAACATCCCTTGAATTCCCCCTACCCGTGGAACCCTAGGTCCATGAAAGCCACCCCCAGTGCTGCATCTGGGGACCACCGAGTTCACAGACCTGTCCGCCTCCCGGGAGTCCCGAAGCCGCGGAGCCACCACTCCACTGCGTCTAGCGGTTCGAGCCTGGGAGGAGGAAGGAGGTGGGTGATGGATGGATGCATCAGCCAGGGACTCGGACGCAAGCCGGGGCAGAGCTCCGCCCTCGGCCTCATGCAGAGAAACTACAAGTCCCAGGAGGCTTAGCGAGCCCGCCACTTCCCCGCCGGAAGGAGTCTCGCGCGCCAAAGGGATTGTGGGTAAAAGGCTCCTTCCTTTTCGTTTGGTGGCAGCCATCAGGTGAGCCGCGGTACGCTGGTGCTGTTCTATCCGCCTCTCATCTCCCTTCCTTTTGGCCATCCGGACTCTAAGATGCCGCGGCCATGCAGCTCCCCTCCTGCCTTAGTTGCTGTGGACTTCTAAGAAGCCAGATTACTGGGGCAGCACGGGCAAGGCGTGCTCGTTCCTTGGGGAGATCGGGGGAAGGAGGCGATGGCGGATGGCGTTTAGAGCTAGGCCCGAATGGTGGGATAGGGAGGCCAGGCGTAGGCCTGTGGGGTTCCTATGGCCTCCCTAGGGCGGTGTGAATGGGATGTTTATTCCTGGCGGCTGAAAGCAGCTGTTTCCCGGGGTGATTGATTGCCAGATCTTGCAGGCCAGGCTCCTTAAGAGCCTAGGCCTCAGTGTGCCTCCCCATGGCGTTGCCTTGCAAAAGGGGTTGCTCTTGCGCCTATGCTATGGAGTGAGGTGCATCCCCTGGGGCTCCATCCCCCACTCCCCCCCCTCTTGTATTGGGTGCTCTTGCAACTGTTTCTTGGGGGATCGTTTTATGCTGGGGTCGTCTTCTGCAGTTGCTACGGAATGATGGGCATCCCCTTTGGGGAGAAGGAAGGCGAAGATGGGCCTGGGGCTCCATTCTCCACTGTTGTATTGGGTGCTCTTGCACCTTTTTCTTTTGGATCGAATTAGGCTGGTGGTCTTGTGCAATTGCTACGGAGTGATGTGCATCCCCTTTGGGGAGAAGGGAAGGCTAAGCTGGGCTGGGGTTCCACTCCCACTCCTGTATTGGGTGCTCTTGCACCTTTTCTTGGCATCGAATTAGACTGATGGTCTTGTGCAATTGCTACGGTGTGGGGCTCCATCCCCATTCCCCCCCACTCTTGTAATGGTGCTCTTGCACCTTTTTCTTGGGGGGATCAAATTAAGCTGGTCGTCTTGTGTAATTGCCACGGAATGATGTGCGTTCCTTTGGGGAGAAGAGAAGGCTAAGCTGAGCCTGGGACTCCATCCCTACTACCCCCAACTCTTGTATATGTCTATAGTGAGCCAAGATGGGCGCCTACAAGTACATCCAGGAGCTCTGGAGGAAGAAGCAGTCGGACGTGATGCGATTCCTCCTGCGAGTGCGCTGCTGGCAGTACCGCCAGCTCTCGGCCCTGCACCGGGCTCCGCGGCCCACTCGGCCGGATAAGGCGCGCAGGCTGGGCTACAAGGCCAAGCAGGGTAAGTGGCACCTCGCACCCGCCACGAACTTCATTCAACCCCCAGCTATGGAGTGGGCTTTGTCCTGAATGAAGGCCTCTCCCAACATCTCTCCTAGGTTATGTCATCTACCGCATTCGGGTGCGCCGTGGTGGTCGCAAACGGCCCGTGCCCAAGGGGGCGACCTATGGCAAGCCCGTGCATCATGGTGTTAACCAGCTCAAGTTTGCCCGGAGTCTTCAGTCTGTGGCTGAGGTAAGTGGGTGTGCCTTGTGCTTTGGGCAACTTAGCTGGGTCGGTTCCATTTAGTGCATAATAGGATTTAAGTGCAAAGGACTGGTTCTAACAAAATTGAAATCAAGACTTTGGTCTGAATCTCTAGATAATGGTTTTTGTTTGGGTCCCCACCCGGTGACACTCCTTACTCCTGGCTATGGGCTCAGAAATTGGCTCCCAACTTGGGGGACCATATGGGACTCCGGGATCAAACCCAGGTCTGCCCTGGGCCTGGCCCTCTGAATAGCTAGATCTTGGGAATTGGTGTCAGAATGATCTTGATAGAATCAAACCATTTAAGGGCGGTCAACTGTTAAGAGAGCATCTTCCCAAAAATACTTAAACTGTTCATTCACATCACTAGTCTGTTGAAGTGAGGTGAGTTTTAAGTATTTATCTGATTTATTGGCAAAGCTGTGTGTTCTATTGTTAGCTTGGTGAAGACAAAAATTCCAGCTTCCTGAATATTCTTGGTCAAGTACTGTATAGGCTTGAGGAAATACCCAGTGGTGTTCAGGGGCTATTTATTCTTGGTTTTGTCTACAGGAGTATCTAGTCAGAATCCTTGCTTACCCGTTTGCTGATGTGTTGGGAGTCTGACTTGAGCTTTTTTCTTCTAGGAACGAGCTGGACGCCACTGTGGGGCTCTGAGAGTGCTGAATTCTTACTGGGTTGGTGAAGATTCCACATACAAATTCTTCGAGGTTATCCTCATCGATCCATTCCATAAGGCTATCAGAAGAAATCCCGATACCCAGTGGATCACAAAGCCAGTCCACAAGCACAGGGAGATGCGAGGGCTGACTTCCGCAGGCCGCAAGAGCCGTGGTCTTGGAAAGGGTCACAAGTTCCACCACACTATCGGTGGCTCTCGTCGTGCAGCTTGGAGAAGGCGCAATACTCTCCAGCTCCACCGTTACCGCTAAAAAGTAACATTTGTAAAAGTCTAATAAACAGTTTAGGACAGTCATGTCTGCTTACAGGTGTTCTTTGTTAGTCTGCAGATTATTTCCTGAATGCATTGTCAAATTATGAAAGTTAAGTGCAATAATGTTTGAAGACTGTGATTGGTGTATCCAGTTTCCAGTAAGATGAGTGCTTTTGACTTTGCTTATCTTATTAGAGAGGTAATATCTCCCTATGTTAAAGTGTTTGGTATATTAGGTGTACAATAAATTCTGTAAGAGGAGTGGATTAAGTAGCCCTGTAGATTTGTTGGTGCATGTGAATGAACCTGCAGCTCTATTATAGGGCTGATGCAGTGCTAGTTTATTCGCAAGTGGCCTCTTTGGTTTCTTTTAAGTTAGACTTTGCTAGGAAATGTGGAGAATATCCTGGTTATGTGCAAAAGAAAAGGATTAACTGGGACTCGTGTAATACTAAACTTCAGTATTTTGCATGTAACTGCTCTAATAAAAACTTAAAAGCCACCATTTTTAGACGATTGAGTAAACTTGCAAGGGAGTTCTTACAAATGATTCCATGGTTTGATTCCAGGACATCTAGCCGATTTCTAAAACAATAAACTCTGAGGGAAGGGACTTAGCATTATAGAGCAGACATCAATGCAAATGCTGGGGAAGATCATAACTAAGTGAATATTGAAAAAGTGATTTGGTCCAAGGATTGATAGCCATTATGACAGGAGGGCTATGCTGCAAAGTGCATATTTATGAGGCCTTAAGTCAGAGCTCTAGCACCTGGCTGGGACACTGAGCTGATGTTCACTCCTGCAAGGTTTTAAGAAAGGTCAGTAGGGCCCGGAGAGATAGCACAGCACAGCGGCGTTTGCCTTGCAAGCAGCCAATCCAGGACCAAAGGTGATTGGTTCGAATCCCGGTGTCCCAAAAACCAAAAAAGAAAGGTCAGTAGATGTTACTGCAGGTAACTGTGTTTTGCATTTGAACTTGACTACAGTTTGGTTGGGCTTTGTTTTTATAATTTTTGTTGTGGAAGCTTTTTTCCTTTTTTTGTCCCAAGTCAAAATTATGCACAGAAATCCTTGTGTTTGCCTAGACTTTAAGTTGCCGTTGCTCCCACTGTAATATCACATTCACAATATTTTATTGAATGCTGTTTGCATAATTTCTTCCAGACCAGGCTTATTTTGTCTAGGCTGAATTTGAGTATAGGAAATAATGGATGTAGGAAAAGAATTCATTCCGTTATCTGCACTGATTTAATGTTTGAAATGCTTTGGAAATTTTTGGTATCCGAATCAGGTTTTTTTTATTTAGGTGTCTTGAATAGCTCAGCTTTAGAAACATGTAAACTCAAAACTTTGAGACCTAAATTATCCCAAGGTCCTGTGATTGGAGGTCTTTCAACTAAAGGAATAAATGTCTATTAAACTGAAATGACTCCTCCATCATCTGATAGTGTGCTTGTCATATTTAACCAGTTTTTTTTTATATCATTACTGTGAGATCCTTATGCTCTACCACTGAAGGCACTTATTGGGACAGAATTTTCATCTGTCTTCCTTGGGCCACAGCCTACTGGGGTACTGGGGGCTTATTCCTAGCTCTGCTTAGGGGCCCAGAGACCAGTATTAAGGGCTTTAGAAACTATCTAGGGTGCTGGGGATTGCCATGTGCAAGGTAAGCTACCTACCTGCTATACTATCAAAACTCAATGCCATGCAATATGCTCATCCATAAGGATCCTATTATATGTAGTAACACAAGTCTGGCACTTGGTTGCAGCACTAAGGATCACAAATGTATGGGGGATGCCTAGTTTTGGTTTTTATTGTATTCTATATTCAAGTGTACCACGTGTTTTGGTTTTGGTCCATACCAGGCAATACTAAGATTACTATGGGGTCAGCAATCATTCTTGGCTAAGGCTCAATGGTGAAGATTGAATTTGGTCAGTTGTGTGCAAGGTAATTGCCTTGTTTATTGTACTGTCTCTGGCCTTGTATTTCAATCTGGTCTATCATTAGGCACATATTTTGACTTTTGGACCACACCCAGCATGCACAGTTAACTAACTGGCTCTTAACTCAGCAATCACTTCTGGTGACCATACAAGAGGCATTGTTCCAGCATCTTAAATGTTGACTTGTTTTTAAAAGCAAAGTGGAGTCCTTTTTCTCTATACCTTATACATCTTCCTGTTGCTGCTCTGATGCCAACTGTTGTAATTGATGTGAAGTGGAACCTCATTGTCTCCATTGGTCTTCCTAGGAAAATCGTGTTGATGAGCATATATACTAGTGTTTTAAAATAACCCTAACTATAACTAGGTCGGATGCTTTCCTTGCATACAGCCAGATGGATCCCAGGATCTTACATGGTTCCCAGAGCACTGCCAGGTATGACCTAAAATTTCTAACTTAGAAAAAAGGCATCAAATGATTATGGTAGCTACAGTATTTTTCAGTATTACAAAGAATGATTTAGTCCTTTGGGTGTTTTTTTCTCTGTAGTTTGGTTATTGCTTGAGTTACAAAAACGGTTTTTTTCCCCTAATCAGATTCTAATTTGGGAAAGGGAGGGTTAAGTCCAAATTTCTGATCTCTGGGGATTTGTTTCTATACCTCCAATCTCCAGGTTGGGAGTAAAGGACCCTAATTTCTATGTGGGAAACTTGAAAACAACTTTACTCGTTCCATTTTCATCATGTGACCTCAATCTTCATTGAATTTCATCATAGTCTCCTTGGTATTATTACTTAAAACACTTAAGTACTAAGCATTTATATGATGGGAAAATGCCACTGAAAAGACAGTGCCCCAATACCATGTAGATTGTCCTTTAAGTTCCAGAACAAAACTAATTCAAATAAATCAAATTGATGATTTTACTTCTTTAGGAATATTTACTTGCTGCTACTAATTTTTAAAGTGTTTAGCATTCTGATTGGTAATTGGTTTTTTAGAATTTATTGATAATTTCATTCAAATATTACATTCTATCTTATATGTAAAAGCTAACACATTTCCCCCCCAAAAAATATTTAGGGTACTCGAGTACTACCAGGAATTCCTGAATGCTTGAGCATTATTGGTGGGGTGACAAAAACTTTTATTTTCCATTCTCTTGCCAAAATGCTAGATTCTCAAAATAGAGGAAGAAAAGAATAAACCTTTCATCTATAGAATTAGAAAATTCTTAGTGGATTTGGGCAGTTAACTTGAACTCAGGATTCCTTGAACTGTCTTGAGCTCTCAGTGGTCACCTCTGCTGCCACCATTACTTCCCCCTTAATATTCAGTATTATAGGAACTCAGATGATGGAGCTCATTCTATTCTAGGAGTTCAGTACACTATAGGAGTAAAGGAAGGAAAGAACGAGGCTACATCTAACTTGATCTAGTTTTACAAGATAAGGAATACACTTTCTGGACATATTTTGGGGCCACACCCAGTGATACTCAGGGGTTACTCCTGGGGTTGGGGACTATATGGGACACTGATCTAACCCAGGTCCATCCTGGGTCAGCTGCTTATAAGGCAAATGCCTTACAGCCGTGCTATCTCTCCAGTCCCTGATTTACTTGAGGTTTTTGTTTTGTATTTTTGGGGGGTCCACACCTGGCAGTGCTCAGGGGTTTGTTCTTCCTGGCTCAGAAATTACTCCTGGCAGGCACAAGGGACCATATGGGATACCGGGATTCAAACATCCTCTGTCCTGAATTGGCTGCATGCACATGCTGTAGGGCTGTGCTTCCTCTGGCCTCAAGACTTGCCTGAGTTCTAACACCTGCACTTCCCTGGGCATATGGCTTCAAGTCAAAGTCCTCATTTATCGAATGAGTAAAACAAACTCAGGGTTTTCTCATTTTTCCAATCCTCCCTAAGGTATAGATGTCTAATGCTTCTCAGAAAAATGGTTCTAGAGTGAAACAACTATGTTAAGTTCAAGTGTATCTAATGGAATTTCACAAATCAGTTTCTTAAATGGAGGAATTGGGTGGGATAATAAAGAACCAATCCTTTCCCTCTTAAATATTGCATTTCTCCCAAGCCAGCATTTAACAATTTATTTTTCCAGTTGGAAATGAGACAGCATTTTTTCTATAGAACATTGGTCTAGATTGTCAGTATGATTGAGGGTGGGGGACATTAGTTTGGGCCACACCCAGTGATGTTCTGGGCTTTGCTTTACTTCTGGGTCTGCACTCCTGATAGTGGTCATGTAGACCTTAGGAGATGTCAGGGATTAGACCCAGGTGAGTTGTAAAAGACAGCACCCTATGCTAGGTATTAGGAATTATCACTGTTTTGTTTTGTTTTGGTTTTTTGGGCCATACCCGTTTGATGCTCAGGGGTTACTCCTGGCTATGCGCTCAGAAATCGCCCCTGGCTTGGGACCATATGGGATGCTGGGGGATCGAACCGTGGTCCGTTCCTTGGCTAGCGCTTGCAAGGCAGACACCTTACCTGTAGTGCCACCTCACCGGCCCTGGTATTATCACTCTTGCCCGAAAGTGATGTTTGTTTGGAAATCACACCCAAAGATGCATAGGAGCTACTCCTGGCCTCGCTCTGGAATCACTCCTGACCATATGGGGGCACTGGGGGTTAAACCCAGGTTGGCCATGTAAAGGGCAAGTATCCCTCTGGCCCTTATAAAATGATCTTATATGAAAAGTAATAGTGCTCATTAACTCCATATCCTTAATGATTTTCTAGTGAATCGAAAATAGTTGCTAAATATGTGTAGAATCCCAATATTGGACATACATAAGAATAAATCCTGTTACATGTTTAGATAAAAAATTAATAGTTTTTATAGGTTGTGAACTAATGACGTGTCTAAAAGCCAACTCCAAAGTCAGTTTCTGTGCAAGTTATTTAGTACATACATGATCTTGGAAAACTAACAAGCCAATTAAGAGTATAATTTTGGGGGCCGGAGAGATAGCATGGAGGTAAGGCGTTTGCCTTGCATGCAGGAGAGTGGTTTGAATCCTGGCATCCCATATGGTCCCCCGAGCCTGCCAGGAGCAATTTCTGAGTGTAGAGCCAGCCTGAGTGCTGCCTGATGTGACACAAAAAAAAAAAAAACAAAAATTTCAGGGCTGGAGTTACAGAGATAGGCCGTTTGCCTTGCATGCAGCTACCTGGGTTCAATCCCTGGCATTCCATATGGTTCCCCAAACCTGTTAGGAGTAATTTGTGAGTGCAGAGCCAGTAATAATCCAAGTGCCATTGGCGGTGATCCCAAAGCCAAAATACAAATAAATATAAAATTTTATTGGGGGTGCAGGAAGGAGGGTGGCCTGAAACCACTGAAAAACTTGAATATAAATTATGCTTCATAGTCCCAACTCAATAAGAAAATTGGGCTGATGTCCTGCTCCAGTCTTCGACCCCTGGTTTATAATCACCCCCAGGAGAATATAGACCTCAGCCAAGTGACTTCAATAATGTAAAGCAGTTCACTTATGATAACTGGGTAATTCTAATATCAAAGGTGTACAGAAGCTGAAAAAGGCATATGTGGCTCGAAGAGAGCATGCTTGTATACAGGAACCCTGAATTTAATTCCCAGCACTGCATGGTGGTGGAGCACACACACGTCTTACAAAATCAGCAAATTCACTGCCCTCGTTATAGTTGGGATTTTCACCCTGGAATCACTTTTTCCATTTTTTTCTTTTTTTTTTTTCCACTTTTTTATTTTATTTTATGTTTTTTTTTTTATTTATTTTTTGGTTTTTGGGCCACACCCGGCATTGCTCAGGGGTTACTCCTTGGCTGTCTGCTCAGAAATAGCTCCTGGCAGGCACGGGGGACCATATGGGACACCAGGATTCGAACCAACCACCTTTGGTCCTGGATCTGCTGCTTGCAAGGCAAATGCCACTGTGCTGTCTCTCCGGGCCCACACTTTTTTATTTTTGAAATTAAAGTTGACTAACATTTCAGGATAATAAAATCAATTTTGCATGCATTAACAGTGTTTGGGTGTTGTTGGTTTTTGGTTTGGGGTGTTTTTTGTTTGTTTGTTTTGGGTCACACCTGGCAGCACTCAGGTTATTCCTGGCTCTGCACTCTGCTGCTGGCAGGCCCGGGGGACCCTAGGAGATGCTGGGAATTGAACTGGGTCTCTCCTAGGTCAGCTGCATGCAAGGCAAATGCCCTACCGCTGTACTATCTCTCCAGCCCCATCATGGGATATTTAAAACAAAAACTAAGGAAGCCCCAGGTTGGAGTCTAAGCACCACTAGGAATGACCCCCAACCCAGGAAAAAGCATGTTGTTTTGGTTTTGGCCTCTACCCGGCAGTGCTCAAGGCTTTTTTCTGGCTCTGCTCAGTTATCACTCCTGGGTGTTTGTGAAGGGATAATTTGTTGTGCCAGGAATCAAACTTCACCCGGCTGCATATGAGGCAAGCACCTTGACTGAAATGGTACTCTACCCTCCTTTTCTCTCTTTCTCTTTATTTATTTATTTTTTGGTTTGGTGGTCACACCTGTCGTCACTCAGGGGTTACTCCTGGCTCTGCACTCAGAAATCACTCCTGGCTGACTCAAGGGCCATATGGGATGCTAGGGATCGAACTTGGGTCAACCATGTGCAAGGCAAATGCCCTACATGCTGTGTTATCACCCCTGCCCTGCTAATGTTTTTTAAAACCAGAAAAAGCGACTGGGGAGTTGGGCAATTCAGTGCAAGGGCCTGCCAGACAAGGCAAACCCACTGTAGTATGGCTCTGACCAAAACATTGACATCATTATGAAATTGTAAATCTCAGTGACTAAAAACCATTTTAATGTAACATCAAGGTTTTTATATATTTATTTTGGTTTATGGGTCACACCCTGTAGTACTCAATGATCATTCCGGCTCTGTGCCAGAACTTAACTCCTGGCCAATTTGAGGAACCATATGGGATGCCAGGGATTGAACCTGGGTCGGCCACATGCAAGGCAAACACCTTACCTGCATTTGCTATCGCTCTGGCCTCCTAAATTAAAAAAAAGAAAAGGAAGGAGGAAGCCGAAGTAATAACACAGTGGGAGGACATTTGCCTTGCATGCTGCTGGGTTCAATCCCTGGCATCCCATTTGGTCTCCTAAACTATGCAGGAGTAATTTCTGAGCTTAGAGCTAGGAGTAACCCCTGAGCAATACCGATGTGGCCTCAAAACAAACAAACAAAAAACAAGAAATAGAAAGAAACCAAAATAATAGCATGACTCCAAGTAATGGAATTCAGGCAACTATAGTTTTTTATGTTTTGCAACATTTTTAATGAAAAATAAAAAATCTTGGGGCCAGAGTGAATGTACAGTGGGTATGGCACTTGCCTTGCACATAGTCAACCCAGATTCTATTTCTAGCATCCCATATTCTAGCATCCCCAAGCCTGCCAGGAGTAATCCTGAGCACCACTGGGTGTGGCCCAAAACCCACCAAATTAAAAAAAAATATCTTGGAGAAATAGTACAGGAGGAAAGGCATGATGCCAGCCCTTGTTCAAGTATTCTTCCACCAGCACACCATATGCCCAATCCTAGTCAGCCTGGACTCCACAAAGCAGCAAGTCTAATATTTCTGAAACTAGATAAGAACATGACACTCATGCTCAAAAATCATTCTCCAGGGCCTGAAAAATAGTTCAACAGGTAGGAGGTAGGGTGCTTGTCTTGCATAGGCCAACTTGGCTTCCATCGTTGGCACCACTTATAAATTCCCTGCCAGGAGTTTATCTTTTGAGAGCAGAACCATGTAAGCCTTGAGCACCACCTAGAGTGCGTTCCCCCACCTCCTGTGTGTTCCCCCCATCTCCATCCCAGTTTCTAATCTCAGACTAAAAGATAAAATCAGGAAAAAAAATTACAGAAAGAACAAAAGGCTTACAGCACTCAAGATTCCTCCTCTCCCCACCCCCCACCTTTTTGTTTGTTCTTTTTTGGTTGGGGGCCAAACCCAGGTGTGCTCAGAGGTTATTGCCAGCATGATACCCACATCATGTGGGACTGTGGGACTGTGTCCTGCAAGGGATCAAACCTAGGCCTTCCACTTACAAATCACAGGTTCCTGTCCTTTGAGCTAGCTGGCTGACTTTTGTGGCTTTTCCTTTTCCTGACTCAATGCACAGGTATTACTCCTGACTCTGCATGCTGGAATCACTCCTGGAGAGGCCTTAGAGGAGCATGTGGGATGCCCGGATAGAATTCAGGTATGCCACGATGTGTAAGACAAGCCCCCTACCTGCTATGCTATCTCTCTGGCCCCAATGTTAATGTGTAAAGCATGCAATGCTACTGATATTGGAAATTTTCATCCTTATTAAGAGGTCATATTCTATGGTGCCCAATTCTGTGCTTGGAGATCATTCTTTGTGGTGCCACGGATTTAATAAAATAATAACAAAACAGCATTTCAATTTGTATCGTCCCAGAGACAACTAGATAAGAAGATAAAAATATGGGGCCGGAGAGATAGCATGGAGGTAAAGCGCTTGCCTTTCATGCAAAAGGTCATCAGTTCGAATCCCGGAGTCCCATATGGTCCCCGGTGCCTGCCAGGAGCAATTTCTGAGCATGGAGCCAGGAATAACCCCTGAGCACTGCTGGGTGTGACCCAAAACCACAAAAAAAAAAAAAAAGAGGGGCCGGGAAGGTGGCGCTAGAGGTAAGGTGTCTGCCTTACAAGCGCTAGCCAAGGAACGGACCGCGGTTCGATCCCCCGGCGTCCCATATGGTCCCCCCAAGCCAGGGGCGATTTCTGAGCACATAGCCAGGAGTAACCCCTGAGCGTCAAATGGGTGAGACCCAAAAACCAAAAAAAAAAAAAAAAAAAAAAAAAAGAAGATAAAAATAATTTGTAAGATGTGATTATACTTATGCAGAATTACTGAAGGCATTTTGATACAGGCATTTATATGGTCAACTCAGATACTATAAACAGTGTTATCAGTGACCCAATTTCTGAATTATTTGCAATGTAAAGTTCCATTAGATCCAACAACAACCTTCCTTCATTCACAAATTAGTGGCTTTCATGGAAAATATGCAAAAAGCAGGGCTGGGGCTCAAAGTACTAAGTCACCATGTCTAAGGCACCCAAGGGACAGAAGACATCATGAATCCATATAATTAAAAAATAAAAGTTCAAATTATGAGAAAGATCCACAGACAAGAACGGAAAAAGTTGAACAATGAAAGACACTGCATCTCAAGCTTGCTGGTGGAAAAATCTCAGGAGTTTCAAAATCCTCTTGAGCCTCTCAAAGAAGGATATTTGAGGAAATATGCTTGTGACTTAATTGAAAGATCATTCCAGCAGTAAGCTTGGAGCAGATCAAAATATGTAACAGTACCAGAGATAGTCAGGGAAGGCTCCACTGTTCCCATGAGACAGACATCAAGCAGACATGGAAAGTTTGAGACAGCAATCGGCCGATATGGCCTTAAGATCTCATATATAAATAGAGGGAACTGGAAAACTTTAGGTAGCTAGATTTTAAATGGAAGACATTGCCAAATGTTAAACAGAAAATGTGTAATTGATGAAGTTCCCACGAAGTGCAGAAGAAAACTTGTTACAGATGCAAACGTGTAGGAGAACTGGAACTAAAAAGCTGATGTAGCTCAGATGAGAAAATGACTAACATTTGCCTGTCTACTTGATGTGAAAACAATTTGAGCATGTCAAATTAAACTTGAATTGATTCTAGAAAATAATTGTTTACATACTAATAGACTTTGCTATTTAACTCTTGTGGGATGAGAAGCCCATTTTCAGTTTCAAAAAGTGTTGTGATTTTTACCTAAAAGTAAATGTTGGGGAGCTGGAGAGATAGCAGTAGGTAGGACATATGCTTTACACGCAGCTGACCTGAGTTCAATCCCAAGCCTCCCATATTGTTCCCCGAACCTGCTGAGATTGATTTCTGAGTGCAAAGCCAGGAGTAACCCAAGTGCTGCCAGGTGTGGCACAAATAAAAACAAATAATAGTCCTATAAAATAAAATAAATGTGCCAGAAAGATAGTAGGTAAGATGCCTGTTTACCTTGCATATGGCAGGCCTGGGTTTTGTTTTTTTTATTTTATTTTTGATTTTTGAATCACACCTGGCAGTGCTTAGGGGTTACTCCAGGCTCTACGCTCAGAAATTGCTCCTGGCAGGCTCAGGAAACCATATGGGAAGCTGGGATTCGAACCACTGTCCTCCCACATGCAAGGCAAATGCCCTACCTCCATGCTATCTCTCTGGCCCCCAGACCTGGGTTTTTGTTTTTGTTTTTGTTTTTTGTTTTTGTTTTTGTTTTTTTTTTTTTTGGTTTTTGGGTCACACCCGGCGGTGCTCAGGAGTTACTCCTGGCTGCCTGCTCAGAAATAGCTCCTGACAGGCACGGGGGACCATATGGGACACCAGGATTCGAACCAACCACCTTAGGTCCTGGATCGGCTGCTTGCAAGGCAAACACCGCTGTGCTATCTCTCCAGGCCCCAGACCTGGGTTTTTATCCCCAGTACCACACAGTATCACACCAGTGGTGATTCCTGAGTATAGAGCCATGAATAAACTCTGAGCACCTCCGGGTGTAATCTCAAAACCTAGATAAATCAATGTTTTCAATTCATCTTAAATTGTTAAAATGAGATAGCACAGCGATAGGGTGTTTGCAGCCAACCCAGGACTAATGATGGTTCGAATCCTGGCATTCCATATGGTCCCCTGAGTCTGTCAGGAACAATTTCTGAGCCAGGAGTAACCCCTGAGCACTGCCAGGTGTGAACCCAAAACAAAAACAAAACAAATGTTAAAGTGGAGATGGAATAGCCCTGATTCATTGTCACTATGTACCTTAAATATTACTGTGAAAGATTTGTTATTCAGTTTGGTCACAATAAAAATTAATTAAAAATGGAGATGATCGGGGCCGGCGAGGTGGCGCTAGAGGTAAGGTGTCTGCCTTGCAAGCGCTAGCCAAGGAAGGACCATGGTTCGATCCCCCAGCGTCCTATATGGTCCCCCCAAGCCAGGGGCAATTTCTGAGTGCTTAGCCAGGAGTAACCCCTGAGCATCAAACGGGTGTGGCCCAAAAACAAAACAAAAAAAATGGAGATGATCAGAAAAATCTACTTAATATGAATTTTGGAGACAATGAAACAAAATGAATCAGGACAGAATTTTTTTGAAATGGGTCAAACCTGCAGCGCCCTCCTGTCTCTGCACACAGGAATCACTACTGCTGGTGCTGAGAAGGACCATATGATGTCCTGGGGATTGAACTCAGGTCAGCTGCATACAAAGCAAGTGCCATGCATACTGTACTATCTCTCTAGTCCCAAGATAGAAATGTTTTGACTTCATGTTTATTTATAATCACTTATCTCACATTTTTGGATATGTACAGCAAACTGTCGTCTCATAATGTTCTTTTTGAGCAGTGATGATAGCAAAATTATCTTTCATGATAACATGTCACAAGTCTTTTTCCTTCAATTTTAATTTTCTTCCTCGTAAAATAGAGAAAATGTGGCACTAAAGTGATAATATAGCAGGTGGGATGCTTGCCTTACAGGAGGCTAACCTGAGTTTGATCCCTGGTGTTCCGTATAATCCCCTGAGCCCACCAGGAGTTATTCCTGAGTAAAGAACCAGGAATAATCACTGAGTGTGACTCAAAAAAACAACAGAACAACAACTGAAAAATAGAAAAAAATGTGACATGGAGATCATACTCAGAGCAGACAGATACAGTACAGGAATTACTATGGTCTCAGTTCCATCAATCTTTAGCAGTGTATAAGATCTCCCAAGCCCTACCAGGAATAGGCATGATTCTGAGTAGAAATCATACACATGAGGGATCAGGAGAGATAGTACAGGAGTACAGTACTTGCCTTCTATGTAGCCAACCTGGGTTTGATCCCTGGCATCCCAAATGGTTCCACAAGCATTGCCAGGAGCAAATTTTGAGTTCAGAGCCATGAATTACACTGTTACGTGTGGCTCATTAACAGAAAATAAAATCATTCACATTGATTCATTTAAATTTTGTTGTTTTAAGCCACACCCAGCCAGGCTTGCTCCTGGCTCTGTACTCGGGGATCACTCCTGATAGTGATCAGGGGAGCAGATGGAATCCTAAGTATCCAACCTGGCCAACTACATGCAAGGAAAGCACTTTACACTGTATACTATCTTGATCCCAAATTAGCTCTTCTTGTCTATATTTTTCCTACATTGTCTTTAAGAAAGTGACTACCTTTTAGATGTGTTTTATGTTTAACTTTTTTTGCTATACCTGGAAATGCTCAGGACTATTCCTGGGTGGTGGTCAGTGATTTTTCTCCTTCTGTGCTTGGGAGATCATAAATCTTACTTTTGTAACCTAGAGTACAGCAAAGAAAAGGAAAGAAATAGAGTGGAGGAGGAGAAACACAAATGTAAAAGGATGGATGAGGGACAGGGACCAAGAGGTCTCTGTATTAAGAAAGGGCAATGCTACATCTGCTTAGTAGGAAATTCTAGAAGATAAGTTCCTCTTGGGTTCTGAGTTCATGTTAGAACCAGGTAATAGGGATGGTTTAGCTTGTTACTTTTACCCCATATGCACCAATAGTATCATATGGCATTGTTCCTTTTTGTATAGCACATTAAAATTGGAAAATCTTACATATGGAAACAAATTCTTTGTAGAAGAATAAATAAACTCATAACATTTTTATTGCAGTGGGACCTTTCACCTGAACATTTGTCATAGTGACTTGGCTTAGGCTTCAAATGATTGGACAATGGCCATTTGTTCCTGAACATTGGATCCCATCTATGGAACCAGGATTCTCTGCATTGCCACATAATGATGAGATAAAACAGCAGATGCTCCCCGACACCCTGACTTTCATATAGGATCTGTGCAAAACCAGGATCTCTAACTACAGAAACCTGACCACATAACCGTGAGAACTTTTACTGGGACCACAAAGAAAAACTTTAGGGTTAGACAACTTAGTATGCCCAAAGTCTCTAGTTTGTCTTATGGTAGGATACTTCATGGGTAGAGTCTCACTGTTTTTAGGCTAAATGTTTTTCCTTTCTATTTTCCCCAACTTTTGCTGTGCCTATGCAAAAACAAACAAACAAACAAAAACCACACTATTTTTTGTTTTCTCTTTTTTTATTTCTTTGTTTTTCTTTTTTTATCTTCCTTTCTTTTTTTCTTTTGGTTTTTGGGTCACACCCGGCAGCGCTCAGAGATTACTCCTGGCTCTATGATCAGAAATCGCTCCTGGCAGGCTTGGGAGACCATATGGGATGCCGGGATTCAAACCACTGTCCTTCTGCATGCAAGGCAAACGCCTTGCCTCCATGCTATCTCTCCAACCCAATTTCTCATCTTTTAAATAAGGGCTCCTGCTTTTTTTATAGAACCTTGGGACATGGATTACTTTGTTTTGCCACAAATTTCTGCATTTTTCTATAAAACTAAGAAGAAAGAATAGAGAAAGGCAGGAGCCAGGAGCCAAGTGGTCTCAGATGCATTGGTGGGAAAAAATAAGAACAGAACAAAATATCCAAGCTAAACTCAATGCCAATAGAAAATAGAGACCTAAACTTTAAAAATTTAAACTTAAATGGGCCAGGAGCAAAGGGTGGTGGTATAAGATGCACTCTGGGTCTATTGGTGGTGGAAGGTCAACACTAATGGTGGAAATGGCTCTGACTGTGTATACCTGAATTTCAACAACGAAGGACTTTGTAGATCACAATGGTTTCAATAAAATAAAATTAAAAAATAGAAAGCAGAGCTAAATATTCAAGCCAGTCAACAACAATGAAATCATGAGACACACTTCAATAACCAAAATAAAAATATCGGCCTGTTGGGGCCAGAGCTGTGGTGCAACGATAAGACGTCTGCCTTGCAATCGCTAGCCTAGGGTGGACTGTGGTTTTATCCTCTGGTGTCCCATATCGTCCCCCAAGCCAGGAGTGGTTTCCAAGTGCCTATCCAGGAGTAACCCCTGAGCATCACTGGGTGTAGCCCAAAAACAAACAAACAAAAAAAATGGGCCTGTTATGCTGGTAGATTTGGGGGCAGAGTGTGATGATAAGGGATGCATTTTGGGAATATTGGTTAAGGGAGGTTGACACTGGTGGTGGGATTGATCCTGAAACAATACATGTCTGAAAGCCAACTATGAGTACCATTGTGAATCACAATGGTTTCAATAAAAATAGGTAAAGACTGGGCCCGGAGAGATAGCACAACGGTGTTTGCCTTGCAAGCAGCCGATTCAGGACCAAAGGTGGTTGGTTTGAATCCCGGTGTCCCGTATGGTCCCCCGTGCCTGCCAGGAGCTATTTCTGAACAGACAGCCAGGAGTAACCCCTGAGCACCGCTGGGTGTGGCCCAAAAACAAACAAACAAAAAAAAGGTAAAGACTGTATGTTACTGTCAAAAAAAGAAAAACAAAAGAGAAAGGAAGGAAGGAAGGAAGGAAGGAAGGAAGGAAGGAAGGAAGGAAGGAAGGAAGGAAGGAAGGAAGGAAGGAAGGAAGGAAGGAAAGGAGGGAGGGAGGGAGGGAGGGAGGGAAAGAAAGAGAAAGCAAGAAAGGAAGGAAGGAAGGAAGGAAGGAAGGAAAAGAAAGAAAGAAAGAAAGAAAGAAAGAAAGAAAGAAAGAAAGAAAGAAAGAAAGAAAGAAAGAAAGAAAGAAAGAAAGAAAGAAAGAAAGAAAGAAAGAAAGAAAGAAAGAAAGAAAGAAAGAAAGAAAGAAAGAAAGAAAAAGAAAAGAAAGAAAAACATGGGTTCAGAGAGATAGTTCAACAAGCTGAGCACATGCTTTCTTTGGGTTCAATTTCTGGCTCTTCATGGTTTCCTGGCACTACCAAGAATATCCAGCAAACAACTTTGGGAGAGTTTTGTCTCAAGGAGAGAGGATAAAACATAATATATTTCCTCAATATACTATAGGCTAGGGACCAGAGAGAAGGTATAGGAGTTAATGCTCTTGTCTTGCACATGGTCAACTAGGTTTTGATCCTTTGGCACCACATATAGTCCTGAAACCACACCCAAGTGTGGCTCAGAAACAGCAAATAAAATAATAATGTTTATAAAGTAATAGCAATATTGCTAAGAATTCCAACTTCACATGCATCAGTTTATATAATATGAGGTGAGTAAAAATTTTTTCTGTACTTTTTTCTTTCTTCTTCTTGCTTTTTTATTTCAGGAGATGGAATGTTGGAGAGAGTTGTGATTTGTTTTTACTTATACCATGCATTCTCAAGGGAGGCAGAAATAAGACAATATAGGTCCCAAAGAGGCAAAAATAAGGCTGTGACCCTTCAAAATAAAGCCTCATCTGATAAAATCATATGGGGGAGGGGGAGGAGGAGAAGAAAATACATTACAAGTATTAATGCTTAAAAGAAGTTTCTAAATTTAACTTATCAAAGAATAACACAGTAATAACCTGGACTGTATGTTAGTTCCTGAAAACAATGGAACAAACTTGTATCTGTGTACATGTTTATCATTTTCTCATTTCTGTGTGGAAACTTTTTTCTTCCTACAAAGCAAAACTAAGCATCTTCTCATCTTACTTCACTTGTAAACAAAGCATCCCAAAAAAAAACAAAACCAAATGCTCAAGGTAACTGTATCCTTCTGCTTTGTCAGAGGTGGAAAATATGAAGGAAGCCTCCAGTCTGGGCAGCTGTGGGCCATGCTATCATAATGACAAGTTTCTTGTGATATTGGTTTTAGAAATGATCAAAGGATCATTTGGTTATTTGAATGATGTCATTGTGTTGTGGTTCCCCTGGCTATTTCACTTTTAATGCTGCAAATGTGTTAAAAATTTGAGTTCCAGCTTGTGCTTGTTTTTATGCTGAGGTCAGCCCTGTGGATTGCCTGCAAGGGTGATACTTCTGGGCAGGCATCCAGCACTTTCAGGTCAGCAGGAACTATTTCAATAAAGTAAAAGAAAGCAATATGGTTGACCTATAAAAATCAACCAACTTTGCAAGAATTAATACTAGTCACAATGCTGATTATTAATAGCTTGCCCATCTTTCTAAAAAAAAATTCCTCAGAGGAGCCGGAGAGATAGCATGGAGGTAAGGCGTTTGCCTTTCATGCAGGAGGTCATCGGTTCGAATCCCGGCGCCCCATATGGTCCTCTGTGCCTGCCAGGAGCAATTTCTGAGCCTGGAGCCAGGAATAACCCCTGAGCACTGCCAGGTGTGACCCAAAAACCAAAAAAAAAAAAATAAAAATTCCTCAGAGATATATTCCCATTCTTTTAAATCATTTGTTCTTGCTATTTTATTATAAGAAAATTTTCTCTTTTTTTCTTTATTTGGTTTTTGGGTCACACCTGGCAGCGCTCAGGGGTTACTCCTGGCTGTACACTCAGAAATTGCTCCTGGTAGGCTTGGGGGACCATATGGGATGCCGGGATTCAAACCATCAATCTTCTGCATGCAAGGCAAATGCCCTGCTTCCATGCTATCTCTCTGGCACCATAAAATTTTCAGGGAATATTAAAGAATTACTCCCTAATGGATTTTCTTGACATTAATAACAGATTAAGGGATGGGACCAGAGTGATAGTACAGTGGGTAGGATGCTTGCCCTTCCTGCAGCCAACCTGAGTTTAATCTCTGGCACAGCATATTACCTCCAGGAGCATATTACCTCCCCGAGCATAGAGCAAGGAGTAAACCCTGAACAGCACCAAGTATGGCCCCCAAACCAAAATCAACAAAAAAAGTGGGACCAGAGAGACAGTACAGCAGGTCAAGTGCTTGCCTTGCATGTACAAGCCAGGCTTGAGTTCTGACACTTCATATAGCTGAGCTTGAGGGATCATATGGAATGACAGGAATCAAACGCGGGTCTGTCCCAGGTCAGCTGCATGCAAGGCAAATACCCTCTCTCTCTCTCTCTCTCTCTCTCTCTCTCTCTCTCTCTCTCTCTCTCTCTCTCTCTCTCTCTCTCTCTCTCTCTCTCTCTCTCTCTCTCTCTCTCACCAACCCCCCCAAACACATACTTGGCTATGAACAAGTCTGACTGCTTGCTCAGGAATCACTCCTCGACTCAGGACCATATGTGATGCTGGTAACCAAATCAAGTGTCATCTGTGTACAAGGTAAGTACCGTCCATACATGCCACACTATCTTTCTGACTCATCATTTAAAAAATAACTTTCGTTATTCCCTCTCCCCTTCCTCTTTTTTTTTTTTTTTTTTTTTTTTTGGTTTTTGGGCCACACCCGGCGGTGCTCAGGGGTTCCTCCTGGCTGTCTGCTCAGAAATAGCTCCTGGCAGGTACAGGGGACCATATGGACACCGGGATTCGAACCAACCACCTTTGGTCCTGGATCGGCTGCTTGCAAAGCAAACACCTCTGTGCTATCTCTGGGCCCTCCCCTTCCTCTTATTACTTATGTTGTTTATGTTGCTGGGATGACTGAGATTTGTATCCTATCTGTGGTTTTCATGCACTTTTTAATTTTTTTATAAGCTGAGGTATACCTACTGTAGATTGGACAATAGCATATTCTGCTTAATGTTTGCCAAAGATTTTATGCTTCATTTTCAGCTTGCACATATGCTTGCCAAAGGTCGTACTTCCTGGTCATGGAGCTCACATCTTTTTTTTTTTTTTTTTTTGGGCCACACCCGGTAACGCTCAGGGGTTACTCCTGGCTATGTGCTCAGAAGTTGCTCCTGGCTTGGGGGACCATATGGGACACCGGGGGATTGAACCGCGGTCCGTCCAAGGCTAGCGCAGGCAAGGCAGGCACCTTACCTTTAGTGCCACCGCCCGGCCCTGGAGCTCACATCTTTTAGCTGAGAGGTGCCTACCCTTAGGTCTCAATCCTTTTTGTGTTCTCAATGTATGTGGAACTCTAGACCTGGAACTCCTGATCATATACTTGCTAGACAGGCACTCTAAAACCCTGTGCTATTTCTGTGGGCCCAAGATTTTTCAGTTTTTTCAGTTTGTTCCTCATGTTAGATAAAGAAAAAAATGCGTGAAGTCCACATCCCAAGAGTGAAAGGAAATCAGTCTCTACAACTCTCCACTTCTTACTACACCTTTTTCATCTTCTAGTCTATGAACTCAAACAAGCTGCCAGCTTTACTTTGCCTTTCTTCATTTTATGAGTGACGTTTGGTGTCTGCATTTCTTTTTCCTATCGTTTCTGTAACAAGTTGCCTAACAATTTATTTATAGCTAAATTTTCCCCTGTCTGGACCCTTTGTTGTTGCTGCTGTGATGGCCGGGGCGCACATATGCTGACTCTGATGCTTCAATACTTTTAGTTGTGGTGCCTAGTCAGGACCAGACATCAGGTGTCAGTCACTGTACTTGCTGCAGGTAACTCTTTCAGTTGTGGTACTCACGTGTTCACCACATTCACCCTTCTTAGCCATAGTGCCTGCCCAGGGTCAAATCCCTTTTTGGATTTTGACTCGTAGCTATGTACCCAGGAATTACTCCTGGCAGTGCTCGGAGAACCATATGGGATGCCAGGGTTTGAGCTGGGGTCAACCACATACAAGGCAAGCACCTTACTCAGTGTACTTTCATTCCAACCCCTCGAGTCCCTTTTAGTTGCTGCGTTTGTGCAACCTGACTGCAGCAGCAAGTAGCTTGGGGATCAGAGAGTAGAGCTTCCACTCTGCTAAAGTTCAACCACTTGGGCCCGGAGAGATAGCACAGCGGCGTTTGCCTTGCAAGTAGCCGATCCAGGACCAAAGGTGGTTGGTTCGAATCCCGGTGTCCCATAGGGTCCCCCGTGCCTGCCAGGAGCTATTTCTGAGCAGACAGCCAGGAGTAACCCCTGAGCACTGCCAGGTGTGACCCCCCCAAAAAAAATAAAAATAAAGTTCAACCACTTGAATTAAATATAAAGAACCCATAATGACGATGGGCCCAGTAGATAATCCATGATAATCTCTTCATTTTATTTTTTTCAAGGTGCAAAAAGGAGTTTATTTGGTTAACCAAGGTCTGAGCTTCATCCCACTAGGCGAGTCTTGGCAAAGACCCCGAGTCAAGTCTTTTATTTTTTCTTTGTTTTTGGCCCCGCCCCCGAGTCAAATCTTAAAGCTCTTTATATAGAAGTTAACATTAACATTAACAGTATAATCATTTCATTGTACAAATGTATTGATTAATCACTGATTTTTCTTCTGGCTCAACCTTGGTTGTCTAGAGATATTCTTTTTTTTTTTTTCTTGGTTTTTGGGCCACACCCAGCGGTGCTCAGGGGTTCCTCCTGGCTGTCTGCTCAGAAATAGCTCCTGGCAGGCACAGGGGACCATATGGGACCCGGGATTCGAACCAACCACCTTTGGTCCTGGATCGGCTGCTTGCAAGGCAAACGCCGCTGTGCTATCTCTCCGGGCCCTAGAGATATTCTTGACTCAAGCTTTGGTCATCAAGGGATATCCTAATTTGAATCCTGGTTGGGGGGGAAATCTCTGATTCAAAAAACCGCGGTCATCAAGGGATATTCTAATAAATTTCATTTTAAAGTTATTTTATTAATCATTTTACTAGACTAGTAAGTAAAAATCTAGTCTGTTAATTACTTCTTGTCACGTAAGAGAAGATAATCACAGGTTCTGGGGACTCACATGACAAAATATGAACATCTTTGAGGGGCATTTTTTTTGTTTACTATAGTATTTTATCAGGTTGTAATGAAGCGACTTTGTTTTTAACCTTCTCCCTTTTCAGCTAAACCTGCTCTATCTCTATTAGAAACCTCTGTACATGTTCTTTTGGGGGGTAGGAGGAACATTCCCAACCAATACTGGGAGTTGCTCTCAATCCCTGACACCATAAAATCCTTGGTACACTTTGTGTGCCAGGGCTTAAATCTTGGGCTCCTGCTTGGACAGGATGTGCCCCGAAGCTACGTCCTCAGCCCTTAGAATTACCTTCTTAAAAAGAAAACCTGTCCCTGAGTAACCAGGTTAAGAGCAGCCCCTGAAAAATACTGGATATAACTCTAAAACCCAAAATAAAAAATACGTAGGTCATTCAACTGAATCAAAATTAAAATGAGAACTATTTTGGTTTTGTTTGTCTTGTTGGTTGGTTGATTTTGGGATCACAATCCGTGTTCAGGGTTAACCTGTGGGTTTGTGCTCAGGGCTCATTGCTGGAAGCGCTTTAGGATTGATTATATGTGGTACCAAAGATCAAAATTAGATCAGCTAGGACTACAAAGCATGTGCCTTTTCTGCTCTACTGTCTCCCCCATTTTTTTATTTTGGTTTTTGAGCCACACCTGGCAGTGCTCAGGGGTTATTCCTGACTCTATGTTCAGAAATCACTCCTGGCAGGCTCCAAGGACCATATGGGCTGCCAGGATTCGAACCACCATCCTTCTGCATGCAAGGCAAATGCCCTAGCTTCATGCTATTTCTCCGGCCCTCGGGACTTACTTCTGATTCTGCACTCTGGGATCCCTCCTGGCAGGCTTGGGACTATATATGGGGTGCTGGGGGTTTGAACCCAGGTTGGCTATGTGCAAGGTAACTGCCCTACCTGCTGTGTTACTGCACCAGCCTTGTGTTTATCTATTTGGAATAGAATTTTCAAACTGCCTATACGAAATTTTTCATGCCACTTTTTCACATTTAAATTTATTATTGATGTATTTATGTTATTGCTTCATCTTCAAAAATAATCTCTTTTTAGGGGCCGGAGCAATGGTGCAGTGGTAGGGTGTTTGCCTTGCATACAACCAACCCAGTACTGACCCAGATTTGATTCCAGGCATCCCATATGGTCCCCCAAGCCAGGAGCGATTTCTGAGCGCATAGCCAGGAGTAACCCCTGAGCGTCACCAGGTGTAGCCTCCTAAAAAAGTCTCTTTTTAGAGGTGCCATACCAGCAGTACGCAGGCTTCATTGCTGTCTCTGTGCGTCAGATCACTCCTGGAGCATTTGGGGGACCATATATAGTGCAAGGGATCAAACCTGGATCAAATGCAGATCAAAGCAAGTGCCCTACCCACTGTTTTATCTCTCCAGCATGTAAATAGGTTGTTTTTTTTTTTTTTTTTTTTTTTTTTTTGGTTTTTGGGTTACACCTGGCAGTGCTCAGGGGTTATTCCTGGCTCTATGCTCAGAAATTGCCCCTGGCAGGCACAGGGAACCATATGGGATGCCAGGATTTGAACCATCGACCTTCTGCATGAAAGGCAAATGGCCTTACCTCCATGCTATCTCTCCAGCCCCAGTTTTTTTTTTTTTTTTTAATGCAGAGGGAATTCCCTCATGTTTTCATCTGGTTGAGCAGTTAAACATTTTTCCAATTTTGAGGTAATAAACAGCATATTTCATTTCTCATTAGCAAAATGTACATTATAATCATGATGGAATACCACTATGCCCTACTGAAATGGACAAAATAAAAAGAACTGATAATAAGCATCTAAAAGGGTATTTAATTGGAACTCTCATATCTCAAACTGTCTTTTCAAAGAACCTTGGGGAAAAAATGATTTCCATTTAGTAGTTTTTGAATAATGCTTGCATTTTATCAATTGTAATCCAAAAGCTGTCTACATTAATCACAAATTATAGTCTTTGGTTCTCCCAGTGCTCATCTGTATTAAAACAATAAAATCAAGATAATAAGTAGGTACTCTGTGTGCATGATATAAATGGTAAAATTCTTCATCTCTAATTGTTTTCTTGGCTTTTTTATTTTTGTCACACACTGCAGTGCTCAGGGTTGGGTTGGAGGATCATATAGTTTGTATGGAATAAACCTGGTCAACTGCCTCCAAGACCTTACCTGCTGTGCCATCTCTCCAGACCCAAGGCCTATAAACTTTAACTATAAGGTAAAACATTTCTCTGGTGAGATGCTACATACTATTAGCTTTTTAAAAAAAATTTTAAGCAGTTAATTTATTAATTGATTTGTTTTTGGGCTACACCCAGCGATGCTAAGGGATTACTGGCAAGCTGCGGGACCATATGGAATGCCAGGAATTGAACTGGGTCTGTCCTGGGTTGGTGACATGCAAGGTAAATGCCTTACAACTGTGCTATCTCTCTGGCCCCACTACTGGCTTTCAAATCTGTTTTGTCTCACTACAATTGCTGCTGAGTTTCAGATTCATTAGGCTCCAAGTAGAACTTGATAAATTATATTTCTAATAATGTCCTAGGTAATGCTGATACTGCTGATACAGAGACCACACTTGGAAATCCATTGGTTGAGACGCTAGCTTCTTCAACTGTGGATCAACTGAATGTGGGATTCATCAAAAAAATTGGTGACAATTGTTTCTAAACACACAGTAATCAATTCTGGCAGCACTCACCCACATTGTGGTTTTTTTTTTTGGACAAAAAGGGAGTCATGACTAGATAAAGTTTATGAAATCCTGGTATGTTACCTTTCCATGGAAGGAAGGAAATACTGAAGAATTTACCAGCTATGGAGAGCTACTTATAAAATGAGGTTGAAGAGGAGTTAACTGCTGTTAAAAGAGATGCTTATTTTGTAAGTCCTCTTTGAGTTTTTTTTCTTTTTTTGGGTCACAGCCAGCCGCACTCAGGGGTTACTCTTGGCTCTACACTCAGAAATCGCTCCTGACAGGCACAAGGGACCATATGGGATGCCAGGATACGAACCACCATCCTTCTGCATGCAAGGAAAATGCCTTACCTACATGTTACTTTTCCGGCCTCCTCTCTGAGCTTTTTGATGATGAGGATGGGTACTGTAAAATAGTGGATTAATGGAGGTCACATCCCCATTCCCCAGTGGGTAAGTTTTTAAGAAGATAAAAATATGAAAAAGTATTACAGCAATGTGTATAATATGCCCTTGCTGTTAGGGCTAGCTTTTAGGGATGGGGGCAATTTTCAGGGGTTGCTCCTGGCTCTGTACTCAGAAATTATTCCTGGCGATGCTCAGAGGATCATATAAGATACTAGTGATCAAATCCTGGTTGGTTGCGGGGAAGGTAAGTGCCCTACTTGCTGCCTATTCAGTTTCACAGCTACCCTTTATATATGATGTTTTTGCTTCCTCTCCTTCCTCAACCAGAAAGTATTATAGTTCTTTCCTACAACCCTCAGTAGAGAGTATTGAGTTGGAACGATTCTTGGGGGTAGACAGTTGACTTTCACATGGCTGGCCCAGATTTAATTTCCAGCATCTCAGATGGTCTGCTGGATCCCATCAAGAGCGATCTCTAAGCATAGCCAGGAAAAGCGCTGAGCACATCTGGGTGTGGTCTTAAAACAAAAAAGGTGAGAAGAGCATTTCTAGGTAATCAGGCATTTCCAGTAGACAGATGAAATTAGATATTTTCTCTGCAATCTCAGCCAGATTGAGAGGTATTTTAGCCAGATCGTTTCTATTGAATTATTTATATAATCTTTATTTTTTGCAGTTGATTTCCATTTATTTCATTAAAATTTAGTTATAAATGATTTTATGACTTATAAAATAAAGCAAACTACTTAAAATATTGAAAAAGTATTGAAGTTAGTTCTTTTTAAGTAATGCTTGGGTTTTGATATAACCTTGTATACATTATATTGATTACATATAGACTTAAACCTTTCTTCTACCAGGTTCTCTTTTGAAGGAGCAGTTCCATTCTAATGACATACTGATCCTGAAAAAAAAATGTGAGGGCCACACTCAGCAGCACTCAGGGGTTACGCCTGGCTCTGAGCTCAGAAATCACTCCCGGCAGACTCGGGACCATACGGGACACTGGAGGATGGAACCCTGGTCCTTCCCAGGTTGTCTGCATGCAAGACAAACTCCCTACCACTGTGCTATCACTCTGGCCCCTGACTCTGAAAAACTAAGGCAGAAATTAGTAAAATTGAAAACAAATATTGGGGCTGGAGCAACAGAACAATGGGTAGGGTTTTTGCCTTGCATGTGGCTGACATAGATTTGATTCCCAAGATCCCATATGGTCCCTGAGACCACCAGGTATAATTTGCTGAGTTTGGAATCAGTAGAAATCCCTAAGCACCCCAAGTGTGGCCCAACAACAACACCAAAAAAAGAGAAACAAATAAATATTGTGAAGTCAGTAAAACCAAAAATCAAGCCTCTAAAAAGCTAATAAAATAGAAATATCTAAGACTAAGGAAAAAGAAAATTAACTAGAGGTTTAAATCAGTGATTATATGCTTATAAGGCATAATCAAACTCGCAGCCCACGGGCCGTTTGCGGCCCTCTGTACATTTTGTGGCCCGCGGCCAGGCTTCAAATATCGCAGTATTTGCGATTATTCACTTATCGAATAATCGCAATAAAAAATCACATTAGTAAGAAAAAATTGCATTAAAAATTTGCATACCCCGAGCAGTTCCGTTTCCACTACTCCTGCCCGCTGTCCCTTGCATTATAGGAGGCCGAAGGGAGAGAAGGGAGAGAAGTTTATTACAGAATTAGATTTTGTCATACCTTCATCATGACTTCATCAAAGCCTGCAGTGAAGAGAAAGACTGATGATGAGCACAGACAATTTCAGGAAAAGTGGGAGACGCAGTATTTCTTTGTTGAGCACTGGGGCATCCCCACATGTCTTATTTGCTCAGAGAAAGTTGCAGTGCACAAGGAAAACAACTTGAAATGCCATTATTCAACTAAACATGCTGAGGAATGTGCAAAATATCAAGGAAATGAGAGAGCCAAGTGGGTTGCCAGTCTTAAAGCATGTCTAATGAGGCAACAAGAGTTCTTCAAGAAAGCAACCAAAGAGAATGTTGCATCAGTTGAAGCTAGTTACATGGTTAGTGAGATGATTTCTAAGGCAGGGAAACCATTCACAGAAGGAGAGTTTGTTAAAAAATGTATGTTACAGGCGCAAGTATTATCTGTCCAGAAAAGAAAGGTTAGTTTAGCAAAATCAGCCTTTCTGCCAACACTGTGGCAGAGCGCATTTCTGACATGTCAAGTGACATTTATCATCAACTGTGTGAGAAAGCCAAATGTTTTGATGCATACTTAGTTGCTCTTGACGAGGGCACAGATATAACAGACACTGTGCAGCTCACAATTTATGTCCGCGGTGTTGATTGCAATTTTGAATTGACAGAGGAGCTGCTCACAATAATTCCAATGCATGCCAGACCACTGCTAATGAGATATATCGGCATCTGTGTGATGCCATTGAGAATGCAGTTTTGCCATGGAAGAGGTTTGTTGGAATAATAACCAATGGAGCGCCATTGATGACAGGGAGGAAAAATGGACTGGTGGCACTTGTTCAAAAAAAAAAAACTTGAAGAGGAGGGTGTAGAGAGAAGGCCATAGCTCTTCACTGCATTATCCATCAGCAGGCCCTTTGCAGCAAATGCCTGCCGTGTGACAATGTGATGTCTGTTATTGTGAAATGCATCAACCAAATCAGATCCAGGGGCTTAAAGCACAGGAGGTTCCATGCTTCTTTAGAGGAAATGGAGTCAGAATATGGAGATGTGCTCTATTTCACCGAGGTACGTTAGCTCAGCAGGGGAAATGTCCTGAAAAGATTTTTTGAGTTGAGAGAAGTGAAAGCCATCATGGAGAAGGATAGGAATGCTGTTTCTGAGTTGAGTGATCACAAATGGCTCATGGACTTAGCTTTTCTTGTTGAATCACACATAAACTGAATGTACTAAACAAGATGTTACAAGGCCTGGGGCAGCTTATCAGTGCTGCCTATGACAACATGAGAGCATTCTCCACAAAACTTGTGTGATGGAAATCCCAGCTCTCTCAGACAAACCTTTGCCATTTCCCAGCATGCAAGGAACTTGTGGATGCAGGCATACCATTCAGTGGTGAGAAATATGTTGATGCTATTTTTAAGCTAGAGAAGGAATTTGATCACAGATTTGCAGACTTCAAAAAGCACAGAGCCGGGCCCGGAGAGACAGCAAAGAGGCATTTGCCTTGCAAGCAGCCAATCCAAAACCAAAGGTGGTTGGTTCGAATCCCGGTGTCCCATATGTTCCCCCGTGCCTGCCAGGAGCTATTTCTGAGCAGACAGCAGGAGCCAGGAGACAGCCAGTAACCCCTGAGCATCTGGCCCAAAAACCAAAAAAAAAAAAAAGCACAGAGCCACTTTCCAAATTTTTGTGGACTTCTTTTCCTTTGATGTGCAAGATGCCCCTCCTTGCTTCAAATGGAGCTCATTGACCTGCAATGCAGCTCTGATCTCAAAGCCAAGTTCAGGGAGATTAGTGGAAAAGCAGACATGCATGGGCAATTTTTGAGAGAATTGCCCCCAGCTTCCCTGAGCTTTCCCGAATGTTCAAGTGCACCATGTGACTTTTTGGGAGCACATATTTGTGTGAAAAGTTTTTCTCCGGAAAAATTTTGAGTGCTGCCTGTGTGTGTCTGTCTACTATCCTGTTGCGTGAACCTCTTGGGAGTGGGACAAAAAGAGGCTCCAGAAAACTAGATCTCCCAAAGGCCAATTCTAAGGCTGGAATGCCAAGGAACTGCTCCAAAACGAGAAAACCGGCTATACTTTGCAGAGGCCAGGGCCCCTGTTTGTGACGTCAGGCTAGGGAAATCCACGAAACTACGCCTGTCCAGTGGGGCCCGACTGTGAAAAATTGTGAGTGCTGCCTGTGTGTGTCTGTCTATTATCCTGTTGTGTGAACCTCTTGGGAGTGGGCTGAAAAGAGGTTCCAGCAGAGCACTTTGGCTCTGCTTCGCTATGCGGCCATGTGCTCTTTCTAAGAAAAGAATACCATTGCAACAAGAAGAAAAAAAATCACACTAAGAACTGTGCTGGATCACAGAAGCAAGCATTTCTCTCTGGACTGTCTTCTCTGCTGCGTGCTTGGGCCTAAGATTTGATCCTGTGTGAGGCTTCATCCACGGAGGACTCCCCTCCCTTAGAGGCAAGTCGGCCCATCCAGAAAGGGCGGAGTCAGAGGAGTGTGCTGCCTGCATAATTTAGCCAATGAATACCACCACAACACGTAGAAAAACCCACAATACAAGTGTGACAATGGGGAAAAAACGCAGGCCAGCATCAGACATAGAGAATGAAGATGACAATTCTGAGGACCAGATAATGACCAATCAACTAATCAACCTCTCAGATAAGGACTTTAGACTAGCAATATGGAAGATACTCAACGAACTCAAAGAAACCATGGATCGAGTTGAACAGAACACTAATAAGAACCAAGAAAATATGAAGACAGAAATCACAAAACTCCAAACTGAAATAACATGTCAACTAACAGGCCTGAAAAAGTCAGTAAACGAAGTGAATGACAAAATGGATAAGCTCTGGGACAGGGTATCAGAAGCTGAGAATCGAATTGGTGCTGTGGAAGATGAAATACATAAAAATTCCATACAGCAGGAGAGATTGGAAAAAAAAAACTTAAAGCAAATGAACAGACAATGGAAAAATTAGTCAAAGAATGGGAACAGATGAAAATAGAAGTCTATGATAAGATCAACAGAAACAACTTAAGAATCATTGGAGTCCCAGAGACCCAGGAAGAAAATTTCCAGGAAGAATCAATGGTCAAGAACATCATTAAAGAGAAACTTCCAGAGCTAAAGAATATATATGACCAAATCCTGCATGCTTGAAGAATACCAACCAAAAGAGACCCCAGAAAAACTACCCCAAGACACATCCTAGTCACAATGACGAATCCCACAGACAGAGACAGAATTCTGAAAACAGCAAGATCAAAAGGGGAAATTACATTCAAGGGAGCATCCTTGAAATTTACAGACCTGTCACCAGAAACACTCAAGGCCAGAAAGCAGTGGTGGGATATTGTGACAAGACTGAATGAAAGGAATGCTTCACCTAGAATACTGTACCCAGCAAAACTCACTTTCTGGTTTGATGGAAGAATACATGGTTTCACAGACAAAAAACAGCTCAGAAAGTTTACAGACACAAAACCAGTCTTAAGAGAAAAACTAAAAGACCTAATTTAAGACAAGACTAACCAAAAGACACACCAAATTTCAATATAAAGATGGCATTAACTCCGAGGACAATTCTTTCTCTCAACGTCAATGGACTAAATGCACCAGTTAAAAGACACAGAGTGGCTAAATGGATCAAAAAAACTCAATCCAACCTTCTGCTGCCTACAAGAAACACACCTGAATAGTTAGAACAAATATAGACTCAAAATAAAAGGCAGGAGGAAAATCATCCAAGCAAACAACACCCATAAAAAAGCTGGAGTGGCCATACTAATATCAGATAATGCAAACTTTATACTCAGGAAGGTTGTAAGGGACAAAGATGGACATTTTATATTAATCAAGGGGTACGTAGAGCAGGAAGAATTCACTCTCCTAAACATATATGCACCGAATGAGGGGCCAGCAAAATATTTAATACAACTGTTGACACATCTGAAAAATAATATCAATAACAACACAATAATTGTGGGGGACCTCAACACGGCTTTGTCAACACAGGATAGGTCAACCAGACTGAAACCCAATAAAATATATTAGACCTGAAAAGAGAAATGGAAGAAAGAGGCCTAGTGGATATATATAGGACACTCCATCCCCAGAAACATGGATACACATTTTTCTCCAATGTACATGGGACATTCTCCAGGATAGACTACATGCTGGCACACAAAACATACCTCCATAATATCAAGAGGATAGAAATTTTGCAGACTACCTTCACTCACCACAAGGCTCTGAAATTATTTGTGAATTCCAAAGGGACACAGAAGAAAAACTTTAACACCTGGAAATTAAACAGCCGCATACTCAATAATCAGTGGGTCTGAGATGAAATCAAGGAGGAAATCAAAAGGTTCTTGGAATCAAATGTCAATAAAGACACAAACTATCAGAACTTATGGGACACAGCAAAAGCAGTACTGATAGAAAAATTTATAGCTTTGCAAGCACACATCAGGAAAGAAGAAGGAGCTTACCTGAGTATCTTAATTACACAGCTAATAGAACTAGAAGGTGCTCAACAAAAGGACCCAAAAATAGGAAGACAGAAGGAAATAACAAAGCTGAGAGCAGAAATCAACGAAGTGAACACCCAAAAAACAATTCAAAAGATCAATGAAAGCAGAAGTTGGTTCTTTGAAAAAATAAACAAGATTGATAGACCACTGGCAAAACTAACAAATAAAGAGAAAGAGAAACTTGATAACTCATATTAGGAATGAAAAAGGAGAGATCACTACTGATATGACAGAGATTCAAAGGGTAATCAGAAACTACTTTGAGAAACTCTACGCCACTAAAAATGAGAACCTGGAAGTAATGGATAAATTCTTGGACTCTTATAATCTTCCACGGTTGAAGGAAGAGGATGTAGCATATGTAAACACCCCCATCACTATTGATGAAATTAAAACGGTAATCAAATGTCTGCCCAAAAACAAAAGCCCAGGCCCAGATGGATTCACTAATGAATTCTTTCAAACTTTCCAAGAGGATATACTACCAATCCTGGCAAGACTCTTTCATGAAATTGAACAAACGGGAACACTTTCAAATAGCTTTTATGAAGCCAACATCACCTCGATACCTAAACCAGACAGAGATGCTACGAAAAAAGAAAATTACAGACCAATATCGCTGATGAATACAGATGCAAAGATCCTCAACATAATCCTGGCAAATAGGATTCAATGCCTTATTAAGAAGATCATCCACTACTATCAAGTAGGTTTCATCCCAGGAATGCAAGGCTGGTTTAACATCTGTAAATCTATCAACATAATACACAACATCAAAAACAAGAAAAATAAAAACCACATGATCATATCAATAGATGCAGAGAAAGCATTTGATAAGGTCCAACACCCATTCTTGATCAAAACTCTCAGTAAGATGGGAATGGAAGGAACCTTTCTCAATATATTTAAGGCCATCTACCACAAACCAGTGGCAAATTTATCCTCAATGGAGAAAAACTAAAAGCCTTCCCTCTAAATTCTGGCACAAGGCAAGGGTGTCCTCTCTCACCACTCCTATCAACATAGCACAGGAAGTACTTGCTATAGTGATTAGGCAAGAAAAAGATATCAAGGGAATCCAGATAGGAAAGGAAGAAGTCAAGCTCTCACTGTTTTCAGATGACATGATACTCTGCTTAGAAAACCCTAAAGACTCTACCAAAAAGCTTCTAGAAACAATAAACTCATAAGCAAGGTGGCAGGCTACAAAATTAACCCACAAAAATCAATGGCCTTTCTATACACCAATAGTAATAAGGAAGAAATGGACATTAAGAAAACAACCCCATTCACAATAGTGCCACACAAACTCAAATATCTTGGAATCAACTTGACTAAAAATGTGAAGGACCTATACAAAGAAAACTATAAAACTCTGCTCCAAGAAATAAGAGAGGACACACGGAAATGGAAACACATACCCTGCTCATGGATTGGCAGGATTAACATCATCAAAATGGCCATACTCCCCAAGGCATTATACAGATTTAATGCGATCCCTCTAAAGATACCCATGACATTCTTCAAAGAAGTGGATCAGGCACTTTTGAAATTTGTTTGGAACAATAAACACCCTAGAATAGCTAAAGCAATCATTGGGAAAAAGAATAGGGGAGGAATTACTTTCCCCAACTTTAAACTTTACTACAAAGCAATAGTTATCAAAACAGCATGGTATTGGAATAAGGACAGGACCTCAGATCAGTGGAATAGGCTTGAATACTCAGAAAATGTTCCCCAGACATACAATCACCTAATTTTTGATAAAGGAGCAGGAAATCCTAAATGGAGCAGGGAAAGCCTCTTCAACAAATGGTGTTGGCACAACTGGCTAGCCCTGTGTAAAAATTGAACTTAGACCCCCAGCTAACATCATGTATGAAGGTAAAATCCAAATGGATTTAAGACCTTGATATCAGACCCAAAACCATAAGATATATAGAACAACACGTAGGCAAAGCACTCCAGGACATTGAGACTACAGGCATCTTCAAGGAGGAAACTGCACTCTCCAAGCAAGTGAAAACAGAGACTAACAGATGGGAATTTATTAAGCTGAGAAGCTTCTGCACCTCAAAGGAAATAGTGCCCAGGATACAAGAGCACCCCAGTGAGTGGGAGAAACTATTCACCCAATACCCATCAGATAATGGGCTAATCTCCAAAATATACAAGGCACTGACAGAACTTTACAAGAAAAAAAAATCTAATCCCATCAAAAAATGGGGAGAAGAAATGAACAGACACTTTGACTAAGAAGAAATACAAATGGCCAAAAGACACATGAAAAAGTGCTCCACATCACTAATCATCAGGGAGATGCAAATCAAAACAATGATGAGGTACCACCTCACACCACAGAGAATAGCACACACCACAAAGAATGAGAATAAACAGTGTTGGTGGGGATGTGGAGAGAAAGGAACTCTTATCCACTGCTGATGGGAATGCCTTCTAGTTCAGCCTTTATGGAAAGCGATATGGAGATTCCTCCAAAAACTGGAAACCGAGCTCCCATATGATCCAGCTATACCACTCCTAGGAATATACCCTAGGAACACAAAAATCCAATACAAAAACCCCTTCCTTACACCTATATTCATTGCAGCACTATTTACCATAGCAAGACTCTGGAAACAACCAAGATGCCCTTCAACAGACGAATGGCTAAAGAAACTGTGGTACATATACACAATGGAATATTATGCAGCTGTCAGGAGAGATGAAGTCATGAAATTTTCCTATACATGGATGTACACGGAATCTATTATGCTGAGTGAAATAAGTCAGAGAGAGAGAGAGAAAAACGCAGAATGGTCTCACTCATCTATGGGTTTTAAGAAAAATGAAAGACATTCTTGCAACAATAATTTTCAGACACAAAAGAGAAAAGAGCTGGAAGTTATAGCTCACCTCAGGAAGCTCACCACAAAGAGTGATGTGTTTAGTTAGGGAAATAACTACATTTTGAACTGTCCTAATAATGAGAATATATGAGGGAAATGGAGAGCCTGTTTAGAGTACAGGCGGGGGTCGGGTGGGGAGGAGGGAGACTTGGGACACTGATGATGGGAATGTTGCACTGGTGATGGGTGGTGTTCTTTACATGACTGAAACCCAAACACAATCATGTATGTAATCAATGTGTTTAAATAAAGAAAAAAAAAAAAAGAAGATCATCCACTACGATCAAGTAGGTTTTATCCCAGGAATGCAAGGCTGGTTTAACATCCGTAAATCTATCAACATAATACACAACATCAACAACAAGAGAAATAAAAACCACATGATCATATCAATAGATGCAGAGAGGGCCCGGAGAGATAGCACAGCGGCGTTTGCCTTGCAAGCAGCCGATCCAGGACCAAAGGTGGTTGGTTCGAATCCCGGTGTCCCATATGGTCCCCCGTGCCTGCCAGGAGCTATTTCTGAGCAGACAGCCAGGAGTAACCCCTGAGCACCGCCGGGTGTGGCCCAAAAACCAAAAAAAAAAAAAAATAGATGCAGAGAAAGCATTTGACAAGGTCCAACACCCATTCTTGATCAAAACTCTCAGTAAGATGGGAATGGAAGGAACCTTTCTCAATATAGTTAAGGCCATCTACCACAAGCCAGTGGC
Organism: Suncus etruscus; assembly: GCF_024139225.1. Classification (NCBI taxonomy): domain Eukaryota; kingdom Metazoa; phylum Chordata; class Mammalia; order Eulipotyphla; family Soricidae; genus Suncus; species Suncus etruscus. The sequence goes on along the minus strand of NC_064867.1, from coordinate 17,028,093 downwards.
AAATATTATCCTCAATGGAGAAAAACTAAAAGCCTTCCCTCTAAATTCTGGCACAAGACAAGGCTGTCCTCTCTCACCACTCCTATTCAACATAGCACAGGAAGTACTTGCTATAGTGATTAGGCAAGAAAAAGATATCAAGGGAATCCAGATAGGAAAGGAAGAAGTCAAACTCTCACTCTTTGCAGATGACATGATACTCTGCTTGGAAAACCCTAAAGATTCTACCATAAAGATTCTAGAAACAATGAACTCATACAGCAAGGTGGCAGGCTACAAAATTAACACACAAAAATCAATGGCCTTTCTATACACCAATAGTAATAAGGAAGAAATGGACATTAAGAAAACAACCCCATTCACAATAGTGCCACACAAACTCAAATATCTTGGAATCAACTTGATTAAAAATGTGAAGGACCTATACAAAGAAAACTATAAAACTCTGCTCCAAGAAATAAGAGACGACACACAGAAATGGAAACACATAACCTGCACATGGATTGGCAGGATTAACATAATCAAAATGGCAATATTCCCCAAGGCGTTATACAGATTTAATGTGATCCCTCTAAAGATACCCATGACATTCTTCAAAGAAGTGGATCAGGCACTTTTGTAATTCGTTTGGAACAATAAACACCCTAGAATAGCTAAAGCAATCATTGGGAAAAAGAATAGGGGAGGAATTACTTTCCCCAACTTTAAACTTTACTACAAAGCAATAGTTATCAAAGCAGCATGGTATTGGAATATGGACAGGACCTCAGATCAGGGAATAGGCTTGAATACTCAGAAAATGTTCCCCAGACATACAATCACCTAATTTTTATAAAGGAGCAGGAAATCCTAAATGGAGCAGGGAAAGCCTCTTCAACAAATGGTGTTGGCACAACTGGCTAGCCCTGTGTAAAAATTGAACTTAGACCCCCAGCTAACATCATGTATGAAGGTAAAATCCAAATGGATTAAAGACCTTGATATCAGACCCAAAACCATAAGATATATAGAACAACACATAGGCAAAGCACTCCAGGACTTTGAGACTACAGGCATCTTCAAGGAGGAAACTGTACTCTCCAAACAAGTGAAAGCAGAGATTAACAGATGGGAATATATTAACCTGAAAAGCTTCTGCACCTCAAAGGAAATAGTGCCCAGGATACAAGAGCCACCCACTGAGTGGGAGAAACTATTCACCCAATACCCATCAGATAAGAGGCTAATCTCCAAAATATACAAGGCACTGACAGAACTTTACAAGAAAAAAACATCTGGGCCCGAAGAGATAGCACAATGGTGTTTGCCTTGCAAGCAGCCGATCCAGGACCTAAGGTGGTTGGTTCGAATCCCGGTGTCCCATATGGTCCCCCGTGCCTGCCAGGAGCTATTTCTGAGCAGACAGCCAGGAGTAACCCCTGAGCACTGCTGGGTGTGGCCCAAAAACCAAAAAAAAAAAAAAAAAAAAAAAAAAGAATAAAACATCTAATCCCATCAAAAAATGGGAAGAAGAAATGAACAGACACTTTGACAAAGAAGAAATACAAATGGCCAAAAGACACATGAAAAAAATGCTCCACATCACTAATTATCAGGGAGATGCAAAACAACGATGAAGTGCCACCTCACACCACAGAGAATGGCACACATCACAAAGAATGAGAATAAACAGTGTTGGCAGGATGTGGAAAGAAAGGATCTCTTATCCACTGCTGGTGGGAATGCCATCTAGTTCAACCTTTATGGAAAGCAATATGGAGATCCCTCCAAAAACTGGAAATCGAGCTCCCATACGATCCAGCTATACCACTCCTAGGAATATACTCTAGGAACACAAAAATCCAATACAAAAACCCCTTCCTTACACCTATATTCATTGCAGCACTATTTACCATAGCAAGACTCTGGAAACAACCAAGATGCCCTTCAACAGACGAATGGCTAAAGAAACTGTGGTACATATACACAATGGAATATTATGCAGCTGTCAGGAGAGATGAAGTCATGAAATTTTCCTATACATGGATGTACACGGAATCTATTATGCTGAGTGAAATAAGTCAGAGAGAGAGAGAAAAACGCAAAATGGTCTCACTCATCTATGGGTTTTAAGAAAAATGAAAGACATTCTTGCAATAATAATTTTCAGACACAAAAGAGAAAGAGCTGGAAGTTATAGCTCACCTCAGGAAGCTCACCACAAAGAGTGATGAGTTTAGTTAGAGAAATAACTACATTTTGAACTGTCCTAATAATGAGAATGTATGAGGGAAATGGAAAGCCTGTTTAGAGTACAGGCGGGGTCGGGTGGGGAGGAGGGAGATTTGGGACACTGATGATGGGAATGTTGCACTGGTGATGGGTGGTGTTCTTTACATGACTGAAACCCAAACACAATCATGTATGTAATCAAGGTGTTTAAATAAAATATAAAAAATACACATTGGTGTCTAAATTGAGAATGACAGTATTTAAAAGATTTGAATTGTCTCACAGCTGCAAATGTGGCCATGTGTTCCAGCAATTCAAAGTACTATTACTGACTGTGTGGCTTTTGTGGGACATGTTTTCAGCTTCTAGTACTTGCAGAAGAAAGAAAAAGCAGGGGAGGGTGGTCACACTCATTCCAAATAAAGTCCTGGTGATGTCAACCCAAATACTGGCATCCTTGGTGTTTTGGTCAAATTGGTGTCTCTGCAGAGTGCCTTAGATGTGTGGTGATGCTATGCAATGTGGTTCCATTGTTGAAGCAGCAATTGCGGGTGGTGAGTGCAGCTGGCATAGAAAAATTGGTCCACTCTGTCCTTCCAAGATTGCCATTTTCAGTTGTGTGGCTGGTACACTCATAATTTTTTTTTACAGCCTAGTATACATCACTTTCAAGGAACAAGTGAGTCTATGGAGCTGGCCGAATGCAAACAAGGGGACTGTTTTTTCTGAAATCTCCTTTTACTATGTAATTATCCTTCAGAAAATGATTTTTGATCATATTAATCCATAGTGAGTCCTGTTAGTCACTTTATCTGTTTTATTTGAATATTCCATTCCTGTTACTCCACCCTGGATTTACGTGTAGCAACCTGAGACCCACCCATTTCTGGGAGGGGTCTTGGGTACCGGATAATAGGTGTGACTTTACCTGCAAAGCCTGGCCCATTCCTGGGAGGGGTCTTGGAATAGGTAGATAAACCCGGAAGCGAGGGGATTAAGGGGCTTTTGCCTTTTGGCCCTGCTGGGCTCTCTGAGGGAGATGGCTGAAGGAGGAGAAGATGCAGGGCAAGCCTAGGATGGCTGTATGCTTGAAAGGTTATAAGATAGGCCACACACCTGTGGTGGTCAGGGTCTAAATAAAGATAATGCTTCCTGAGGTCTGCCTGCTTGTGAGTTTGATTCCGCCGTTCGCCTAACCTGGAACCTGCTGGATCATGGGGGTTGCTGAGCCACGTGGCCTGGGATGGCACAGAGAGAAATCCACCGCCATCCAGCTCCATCGTTAATTAATTAACACTACACATTCCTATTTTTTATTCTTTAGAATATTCTTTTTAGATATTTCTAGAATATTTTGGTGGTATATCAGATTCCATTTCCAAACTGGGATTTTGCGTTTTCTTTTATATAATATAAGAAATATGGTCAAAACCTCTTTTGCCTTTATTTGGTGTTATTATAAATTACATAGGTGTCAAAAAAAAAAAAGAAAAGTTAATTTTCCACATTGAACTTCAATAAGTCAAAGTACAGGTCTAGACTTAATGATGATCATCTTCAAGCCATACTGAGGGTCTCAACTGCTTCCTCTCTAAAGCCAAATGTGGTTCGGATTTGTGAGAAGAAGCGCTGTCAAGTCTCAGGCAGCAAGGAATATGTTCTATTCATGTTCAGAAGAAATAATTAAAACTGTTAATAATGACGTTTGAGGACTGTTTATTTGTTTATTTATTTATTTTTTTTGTGAAATCTCTTATGCGGCCCTGCCTCACCCCGATTTTGCCTCCTGCAGCCCTCAGGTAAATTGAGTTTGAGACCCCTATTGTAAGGTATGCTCCTTAAATCCTGAAACTGTTACTTGGCAACCTAAATTGCGATTTTTTGTGTGTGTGTGTGTGTGGTTTTTGGGTCACACCAGGCAGTGCTCAGGGGAAACTCCTGGCTCCATGCTCAAAAATTGCTCCTGGCAGGCACAGGGGACCATATAGGAAGCCGGATTTGAACTGATGACCTTCTGCATGAAAGGCAAACGCCTAACCTCCATGCTATCTCTCCGGCCCCTGTTTCTGGTGTTGTGATCAAACCCAGAACCTCATACATAAAGCTTTCATTCTACTATTGAGCTATATCCCTGGTTCAACCTCAAACACTGTTTTCAAACCACACCAGGCAGTAGTCAGGGCTTAGTTCTGGCTCTGCACTTAGGGATCACTTCTGGTGGAACTGAAAAGACCAGGTGGTGAGGGTCCCTGGATCAAATCTGGGTTGGCAACATGCAAGAAAAGCACCCTATTCCTATACTGTTTATTGCTCAAGCCCCTAATTTTTCATTGTTCATAATATTTTTTGGGAGGGTTCATGCTCAGGGGGTTTCTCCTGGCTCTGCTTTCAGAAATCGCTTCTGGGACCATATGGGATGTGGGGGATTGAACAACAAAAAGAAAGTAAAGCTAATAGACACAAATTTTATATACATTATGAAAGATAGGGTCTTATCAATCTTTTAAACTTAAAAAGTATAATTTAAAAAATTTGAATTTGGGGGCACATCCAGTGGTACTTATGGTGCCTAGGACCTGCACTCAGGGATCATTACTGGTCCTGCACAGAAGACCTTATAGGGTGCCTTGGATCAGACCCAGGTTGACCATGTGCAAGGCAAATGCCCTTTTGGCCGTGCTATCTCTCCAGTGCCTCTCTTAAACTTTAGTTTCTATATTAAAAACACAACAACTTTATTTTGGGCTACACCTAGCAGCATTCAGGAGTACTGCTGGCTCTGTGATCAGAAATCACTCCTGGCAGAATTGGGGGACCAATGGGATGCCTGGAATTGAACACAGGCTGGCCACATGCAAGGCAAACACTGTACCCGCTGTGATATCCTTTGCACCCCACAAAACAACTTTTTTGGATCACACCTGGCAGTGCTCAGGGGTTACTCCTGGCTCTATGCTCAGAAATTGCTCCTGACAGGCCTTGGGGGACCATATGGGCTGCCAGGATTTGAACCACCGTCCTTCATGCATGAAAGGCAATGCCTTACCTCCGTGCAATCTCTCCAGCCCCCACAAAACAACTTTTTTAAGAGTAGTTTTAGTTTCACAGAAAAACTGAATGGAAAGTGCAAAAGTTTCATATCCTGGGCCCGGAGAGATAGCACAGCGGCCTTTGCCTTGCAAGCAGCCAATCCAGGACCAAAGGTGGTTGGTTCGAATCCCGGTGTCCCATATGGTTCCCTGTGCCTGCCAGGAGCTATTTCTGAGCAGACAGCCAGGAGTAACCCCTGAGCACCGCCGGGTGTGTCCCCCCCCAAAAAAAAAAGTTTCATATCCTCTTATCTGCATGGAAACACAAAACCTTTGGCTATCCTGCCAAGAATGTTTTATTTGTTATCACTGATGAACCCTTATTAACATATCATAATCATCCAAAGTCCATGACTTACCTATTAGGTTCACTAGGTAGTATACACTTGTAGTATACACCAGTGTAGGATAGTAGTTTCAGTCCTGAAAACCCCCTTCTAAGCCTTCATTCCCTCCACACTAAAATTGTGGCTACCATTATTACTGTGCTATATTCTGCTGTTTCTGGAATGTTATAGCATACAACATGTAGGGTATTTTTTTTTTTCAAAGTAGTATTCTGTTTTGTTTTTTAGGCTTTCTAGACTGCTCACTTCACATTTTTAGAAGACTTAAAGATTGAGATACACAATGAAAAAGCTACAAAGAGGAGCTTAGGGAACTCTTACATCTGCATCACACAGGGTAGGTGATAAAGCCCTGAGGTAGGGAGGAAGAGACTGTGGTTAGAGAACTGTTTATTTTATACTTTGTTTTGGGGACACACACAGCTGTGCTCAGGACTTAATGCTGGCTCTGCACTCAATAATTACTTTGGGTTGACTTGGGGGGGACCATTCAGGATGCTGGGGATCAAACCTGGGTGGCAGTGTGCTGGGCAAATACCCTCATCCCCACCAGCACTGCTTGTTCTCATTCTTTGTGATGTGTGCCAATCTCACACAAACATTTTCAACTAATGTTGCTTCAGGAAAGGTAAAGATAGAGATGGGTGCAGGAGACCCACTTAATGGGGTAAAGGAAAAATGAGGTGCTGTATTTGTGAAAATTCTTTCCCTATTCTATTTTTGTTGTTGCTTTGATGTCACACCCAGAGATGCTCAGTGGTTATTTCACTCAATGCTGGGGGCGGGGGTGTCACTTCTGGCAGTGTTGAGGTGAGTGGGTACTTTCACTTGCTGGCTGTAGGATGGAACCAGGCCTCTAGCATGCAAAACATGCACTCTGCTAACTCGGCTGGCACCAAACCCTCTTTCTTGGAAAAAGTCAAAGCAATTTGGTAGGAATGTAAGAGAATGCAACTAACATCTTTTGCTATCTCAATCCATCTATCCGTGCTACCCTCACTCATTCTGTTATGCACTTAAATTTTCAAGTGGAAAAAACCCCCCAGAGAACCCCCCCTCTCCTGCCAACAAATTAATTGCTTTTTTCCTCTGCACCAGTCAGCACACGAAGCATTCGCTTCCCCGTTTCTCTTCTGATATGAAAGCATACCAAGGAGAACTGCACTGATCTTAGGTGGGTATCCACTCAATTTAGACACAGTCACACATCTTTTCACACATCTAAACATTTTCAATGTCAAATGCCTCAGGGACTTGGAGGGGAAGAGAAAATCAATCAGAAGGGCTGGTGGATGGCAGGACCTGGAGCTTCTGGAGAAGAGAAGCCTTGGTTTGTAGAGCGGATTGGGGGTCGGAGAGATAGCATGGAGGTAGGGCATTTGCCTTTCATGCAGAAGGACGGTGCATCCCATTATGGTCCTCTGTGCCTGCCAGGAGCGATTTCTGAACACAGAGCCAGGAGTAACCCCCTGAGGGCCGCCGGGTGTGACCCCCAAATTAACAAAACAAAAACCAGGGACCACCAAAACTCCACTCGGGCCTGTTTCTAGCTCTAAGCTCTGGTAGTTCTGGTAGTTGACAGTGTTGGAATCAGCCCGTGATGTCTGGGTTTGCAGAAGGCCTGACCCAAGTGGGCCGGGTCGAGCAGGTCCTGAAAGTTCGGTGCTAGGTGTGAGAGGGAGGTCCAAAGTCACCAGTGGGCAAGCCAAGCCGCCCGGAGATGTCGGGGGCGAAAGAAACAGCCAGAGGGGTGCGGGCCTGAGGAGGATGGAGGAGGATGGAGAAGGATGCAGAGGGATGCAGGGACGGGGAGAGAGGTGAGTGCAGAAGGGCCCGGCAGAGAGCGGGGAGTCGGTAGGCGTGGCGACGGGCAGGCACGTAGGCGGAGCCACCGCCGCGGCCGGCAGGGAGGGGGCGTGTGCGCGCGGTCACGTGGTGGCGGCCGCCCTCCCTTCCCCGCCCGCCTGCCGCGGTGCGCTGGCTGTGCCGGAAGTCGCCGCGCCGCGCCGCTTTTGTTGTGAGGGAGCCGCCGCCGGAGCTCCGGGTGCGGGTCCCGGACGGGCGACCCCACCCATGTGCGGGGGGGGCGGCGCTGAGGCGCAGCGGAGGCGGCAGCGGCGCGAAGGTCCCCTCGGACGGAAGTGAGCGGCCTCGGCTCCCTACCTCAGGGCACCATGGAGGTGAATGCGGGTAAGGACCGAGACTCTCCCCTCGCCAGGGCCGGGCGGAGGGGGCGCTTCGGAACGAGGCGCCTCCTCCGCCCCGCCACTCCCGACTGACCCTCCCGCGCCCCCGTATTTATACCCCCGGTGCGCGCGCGGGCGCGGACCGGCCCGGCCCGGCTGCAGCCGGCTCGGCACCCCCCTCACATGGCCCGGCCGCGCGAGCCACGTGCGCGCTGTGTTTACGTTCGGCGCCGCTCGCGCGCCGGTTGGCTGGGCGGCCTCGTGACGCGGCCTTACATAATGCGCGCTGTGGCGGGCGGCGGCGGGCGGGGACACGTGAGGGCCCTGGGTCGGCTCCGGTGACCCACATTCCCCGGGGCCGCAGGGACACGTGCCTGGGTAGGGGCGGGGCGGCGCCGCGCCTGGGAGGAGGCCACGCCCCCTCGGAACTCTCACTCCAGTGACGTGGCCCCGCGATTCCCCCCCTTTTCCCCCCTCCCGCGGGGCTGCAGAACGGGAGGCCGCCTGCTGCGCGTGCGCAAAAGCCGCCTGAGCTCTCCCCCCCCCAGAACCTTAGGGGCGGGGCCGGGGGAATAGCACAGCGGGAGGGCGTTTGCCTTGCAAGCTCTAGGATGGTGGTTCGAATCCCCGCAGCATCCCATAGGGTCCCCCCCTTTTCCCCGAGCCTGCCAGGAGCGATTTCTGGAGCGCAGTCAGGCCGGGTGTGACCCCAAAATATTAAAAAAAAACCCAAAACTTCTAGAGCTCTACCAAGCGCCCCCCCTCTTCTGACAAAAGCTCTAGCCCGAATGGGGAAGGGGAGGGGAATGAGAACTAGATCTGTGGGGTTCAAAGTCCCCACAGACATGGCCCACTCACTCAGACCATGGTTTCTTTCCTCTAGGACTCGGCTTATGGGGGTGCTTTGAGCAACGCCTCATGACCCCCCCCATTATTATTATTATTATTTTTGTCTTATAATATTCTCCAAGATAATTGAGGCCTTCCATTGCCCACACGCTCCAATATTTCCAGAACTGACAAACATCAAGGGCAGCAGGGGCCAGAGCTACACAGTCTGCCCAAAATTAACTGCATGGTCTTGGACAAGGCAAATATTTGGTTTCTTTGCCTTAATATTTTTTTTCATCTAGAACGCTAGGAAATTGAATTCTCATATCTTTTAGGCCCCTTCTAGGAAATAGAATTCTGTGATTCCTATTTATTTTTATTATACATATGTATATATATATTGTTTGTTTGTTTGTTTGTTTTGGGATCACATCCAGCAGTACTCAGGCTCTATGCTCAGAAATCGCTCTTGGCAGGGGCTTGGGGGGACCCTATGGGAGGCCAGGATTCGAACCACCATCCTTCTGCAAGCAAGGCAAAGGCCCTACCTCCAGGCTATACCGCCAACCCCTCAGCAGTTGGACTCTTCACTGGGATGACTCAGGTGACCTGAAGTCACCCTGACCTGAGGTGACCCCAGCCAGGCCAGTTCTGCCTGCTCTGCTTGCCAGTGCCTGCCTTCCTGCCTGCCTGACTGACTGACTGAGCCCCCAAATGGTTAAACCCCAAACCCCCCTTTCTTCTGCACTTGGCAGATGACCTTGTGCCCTGAATCTGTGAGGCTTGGAACTGCCTTTTATTTTTTTTTTTAATTTTAAATACAAGTTTTATGTTCAGAAAAACCAGACAGAGTTTGGGGAACGGCCACCCGCAGCGAATATGGCATTTCTGTCTGTCCATGACAAATAGACCTCTGAGCCTTTGAGACTTAAAAAATTTGCGCCCGGAGCTGTGGTGCAAGAGGTAGGGCATCTATCTGCCTTGCATGTGCTAACCTAGGACAGACCACGTACGATTTGATCCCCCGGCCTCCCATATGGTCCCCCAAGCCAGGAGTGATTTTTTTCTTTTTTTTTCTTCTTTTTCTTTTCTTAATTTTTATTGTGGCTGAAGTAAATTCGCAGTAATATTTAAGGTACATAGAGACAGTGAATCAGGGGTATTCCCACCACCAGTGATGTCCTCCCTCTACCCCTGTTCCCAGTATACATCCCATACCTCCTTCCTTTCCCCCCAGAATACTTGTATAACTGGTCCCCACTTGTACAGCTTGCTGTGGATTAGATATAGATTCTGTTGTCGTTGACTTTGGGTTTGATGTTCATGTCTGATCATTTTTTATTGCCACTAAATGTTTGTTCATGCGAGTATCTGGAGCTGGTACCATTCATTTCCCCCCCTCAATTTATGAGGCTGAACAAGATGGTTCATGCAATGTGGTTCTTTTGGAGATAGAGATAAAGAAAAAGGAAAAGAAGAAAGCAAGAAAGGAAAAAAGACAAGAACCAGAAGAAGCCCTCTTGGAGTAACCCCTGAGCATCACAGGGTGTGGCCCAAAAACCCCCCAAAAAAAGACTTTTTCCCCCTGGATTAGCATGGTGAGGTTCAACTGCTTCTAATCCAGCCTTTAGCATGAATGACTTCTCCCGGCTTCCCCTCACCTCTGAGATAAGCCTTCCTGAAGCAGCCCTGGTCAAAAGTTTTTTCCTGTTTGAACCTGTCTGGAACATCAATCACATTTAACTAGCCCTGAATTATGGAACATCACTTGGGTTAGATAACTCTTGGCTTCTCCTTCCCAGTTCTTTTATTTCCTCTCTTTGCTCAGTTGGTTCCTGTTTCTCCACTTTCCCTACCTCCAATTCCTATTGGGATTCTGCACCCAGGTTAGCATTCAGTACAGTTTCTTGGGTAAGTGGTTGGATTCCAGCTTTTGAGATTCTGCTGCAAATGAATTCTCTGGCAGTCTTAACTTTTGTGGGGTATTGCTTTACTGATTCGTGGCACGTGAATACTTTGAAGCTATATTTTATCCATTGTGCAGGTATTTGTGAAGTTTAGGTAACTGTGATTGACCTATGCTCAGAAATAACTCCTTGCAGGCCCGGGGGACCATATGGGATGCCAGGATTTGAACCAACGTCCTTCTGCATGCAAGGCAAACACCCTACCTCCATGCTATTTCTCAGGCCCTCCTTTGTCATTATTCTTTTTTTTTTTTTTTTTTTTTTGGGTTTTTGGTTTTTGGGTCACATCCGGCGGTGCTCAGGGGTTACTCCTGGCTGTCTGCTCAGAAATAGCTCCTGGCAGGGACGGGGGACCATATGGGACACGGGGATTCGAGCCAACCACCTTAGGTTCTGGATCGGCTGCTTGCAAGGCAAACACCGCTGTGCTATCTCTCCGGGCCCCCTTTGTCATTATTCTTAACTACAATCAGGTATCATACATATTTGATTTTTGTTTTGTTTTGTTTTGTTTTGGGGTTATACCTGGCGGCGTTCAGGGTTTACTCCTGACTCTGCTCAGAAATTGCTCCTGACAGGCTTGTAGGACCATATGGGATTCTAGGATTCAAACCACCATCCAGCCTGGGTTGGCTGCGTGCAGGGCACTACCACTGTGCTATCATACACTTTAGCTGTGGTGTACATGCATATTCTAGTTAACATGACTGTTGAGAGTTATACATTTATATATAGTAGTGCTGCTGAGACTGAATCTAGTACATTAAAGGTGGCACTAGGCCTCAAACTCCATGGGCTGGGTAATGTACTTATCTTGCATGTGGCAACCCAGGTTTGATCCTTAAGCCCCCCACTAGAGTGATTCCTGAGCTCAGAACCTGGAGTAAACTTTGATCCACCACAATGGTGGCTCCCAAACAAAATAAAAAATCAACTCAGCCTCTTTAAATACTGGTGTTCCTTTGCCACTAAGCTATCTGCTAGGTTCAGCCTTTTTATTTATTGTTTGTTTAGGGGGCTATTCCTAGAGGTGTTCAGGACTTACTCCTGGCTCTGAACTCAGAAATCATTCTTTTTTTTTTTTTTGGTTTTTGGGCCACACCCGGCGGTGCTCAGGGGTTACTCCTGGCTGTCTGCTCAGAAACAGCTCCTGGCAGGCACGGGGGACCATATGGGACACCGGGATTCGAACCTTTGGTCCTGGATCGGCTGCTTGCAAGGCAAACGCCGCTGTGCTATCTCTCCGGGCCCCAGAAATCATTCTTGACAGGGCTTGGAAGTCCATGTAGGATGCTGGAGATTGGACAAGATCGAGTACCTCCCTGGCAGATTCCCTACCTGCTGTACTTTATCTCGTGTGTCTTCTCACCCCCCCCCCCCCCCATAAGCCTTTTAAAGAAAGTAATCCTGCTGTTTTTATTTTGGAACCATGACTAGGTCACAGTTGGAAATTTAGTACTTCAATTAGCTCTTCTTTACCACCCTGTGAGTGGAAATTATTAATAGCATACTTTTTAAAAGGAGAAAATTAAGGTTTTCTTGATTACAAAAATGTATTATTTTTAAATCACAAGGCAAAAAGTACAGCTGTAACTTGAATTCAACTCTACTTTTGAGGGTAGGGGCAGTTGGAGTGGGAGGTTTTGATGCTAGGGAAGTGTAGAATCCGGGTAAGAAAACCCTAAAAGACTAGAGTGATAGTTTAGCAGACTGAATTCTTTGGATGCATGCATGCATGAGATTAGGGTTCAGTCCCTGCCACTGCATCCTGGCCCTTTGGAGTCCAGAGCTGGGCGTTGGCTCTGAACAATTAAAGGTGTAACTTCCCACTCCAAATATATTCAGAGATTGTAAATTCTTCCTAGCAGGACAAATTGGATAGTGACTATGACTTGTGTGAAGTTGACCACTGGGTAGCTCTTGCCTGGGAATCCGCTCCAGCCCCAAGTTCTTTGAACTAAAAATAGAGAAGACTTTGCTTTAGCTAATTTTAGCTTGCAGCATCTAAGATCTAAGATGTACTTTTCTGCCTGCTTCTGTGTTGGCACTTGCTGGTTCACGAATTTTATCTATGTTATCAAAAGAGTTTGTGAAAAAGTACTTTAATAGTCTCTTTGACCACTGTTTCAGTCTGACTGATATTCCCAGAATATGATATTCCCAGATGATGATTCAGGTGAAGAAAGAGTCAAATAACTTGATCACCTAATTCTCAGTAAGAAATAGTCTATACTCTGGAATTAGAAACTCTTGACTTTCAACCCTAGCCTTGCCACATTAGTAGTTTATTATTAAGTACTCTGTCTCTGAATTCTTCGTTTGTAATAGGATAAAAGATAATAATGCAAAAGGATCTTATGAGAATGAGTGATATAAAATTATCATCATTGACATTAATAGGTACTTGATGACTTATAGTGTTCACTTCCCTTCATTAGGTTGAGGTACTGTTACATGTACTCTTTACCTTTTCAAAAGTTAAAAATTAATTCTTTCGGAGTGCTAACCACCTAGTTAGTAGATTGTTGTTTATAAGAAGAGATAGACAACTAAATCATACCGAAGGCCTTGCTAGAAGAATGTATCTGCTCTTTTTATAGAAGAGCCATCTTTGGTTCCATGGTACCTGACATAAATAATAAGTGATCAGTTTTCTTAGTTAGGAATTGAATCTTAAGAATTGGTTGGGCCCGGAGAGATAGCACAACGCCGTTTGCCTTGCAGCCATCCAGGACCAAAGGTGGTTGGTTCGAATCCCGGTGTCCCATATGGTCCCCTGTGCCTGCCAGGAGCTATTTTTGAGCAGACAGCCAGCCAAGAGTAACCCCTGAGCACTGCCGGGTGTGGCCCAAAAACCAAAAAAAAAAAAAAGAATTGGTAATAAAACCTAGTGATTTATATTTTTTTCTTTCTGAGTGTATGGTTTAGGCTACTCAAGGCTTTACTCAGGGTTTACTCCTGGTTCTGAGCCTAGTGATGCTTGATGTGGTGGTGGTGGTGGTGGTGGTGGTGGGAGGAAGTGGGTATGGTGATGGGTCGAACCTGGGTGTCAACTGCATGCAAAGCCAAGAATATTATACTTATACCTTATACTATCTCTGTCTCTCTGCTACTTCCTTCTCTTTGTTTTTCTTAGGCTTGATTTTTGAAGTTTGACTGATGAAGGGTATTTTGTATGTGTGTGTGTGTGTGTGTGTGTGTGTGTGTGTGTGTGTGTGTGTGTGTGTGTGTGTGTGGCATCATTAATTACTACTGACCAGTCATTGTTTCCAATCATTTCTGTTTTCAGATGTATGGATGTGGGGCTTCCAAGCACTGTTCAGGGATCTAGGAGGGTATTCCCAACAGGACTTGGCTTGCTGTGTGGACATGACAGTTGAGCACTGAGGGTTGTCAGGGACATCCCAGTTCAGCTGGTACATAGAATGGTTGGCATGTGTTGCAGGAGATGAAACTCAGGGACTCATGCATGTGTGGCCACGCGCTCTAGTTCTTTGAGCTATCCCTGACCCCAATTTCAGTTATTTATTAATTTTTTTTCATAGGGATTTTGGATCACTTGTAGTACTTGGAGCTACTTATAGCTCAGCAGTGCTCAGGGGACAATGTGGTGCCAAGGATGGAACCTGGGCCTCCCACAGGCAAAGACTTTTTGTGGCTCTTTCTACCCTTTGTACCATCTCTCTGGTCCTAGCCATTTAAGACCCATAGATTTATTTCTAAAACTATATTTCAGTTGAGGTTGTCAGAAGACCCCAAGTATATAAATGACTGATCTGAAATACTGACCCTAGAAAAGATAGTACGTGTAAGAAAAACTATAATTTTCTCATCCCTCCTGACACTCCAGCAAGTATCTTGAGGAATATTTGACAAAAGACAACTGGGAAACTTTTGGGAGTTTGACAAGAATATTTCTTGGTATTCTATTCTGAGAGAAGGCCAGTATTTAAAATAGCAAGCACTTTGCTGGTATTTGGCATGTTAGCAATCATTGTAACAAGTATTCCAGATTTACAACGTTTTATAAAAACAGCACAAAATTTTTGCTTAGTAACTAAAGTGACATTGACTTTCAGTTTTACATTGTTTTTCTTCGGATTCTCTTTGTATTAATGGTATTTAGGCAGTTAATCCAATTAACCTTTAAAACTATTGGCCAGAAAAGACATATTTGTGAAGAAATGCTATACATTATTAGGGGGATCAAATACCAGGGAAATAAAAATTAAAGCAGTGAGGGGGCTGGAGAGATAGCATGGAGGTAAAGCGTTTGCCTTTCATGCAAGAGGTCATCGGTTCAAATCCCAGCGTCCCATATGGTCCCCCATGCCTGCCAGGAGCAATTTCTGAGCATGGAGCCAGGAGTAACCCCTGAGCACTGCCGGGTGTGACCCAAAAACCACAAAAAAAAAAAAAAAAAAAAAAAATTAAAGCAGTGAGATGTCACATACCGCATACAAGATAGTGCATACTAAATATCAAAAAGAACAAGAGTAATCAGTGCTTGCACAGGGACTCTGATTCACTGTTGGTGGCAATGTTGATTGGTTCACCCATTTTGGAAAACAATGTGAACAATTCTTTAGAAAACTAGAAATTGAACTTCCATACAATCTAGCATTGCCAATCTTGGAAATATATTTTAGGGGCCCAGAAACAATCCAGAAAAGGCATCTAACTTGCTATATACATTGTAGCACTATTCACAATAGCCAGAATCTGGAAACAACCCAAGTGCCTGAGAACAGATGAGTGGATAAAGAAACTATGGTTTACTATGACAATGGAATATAGTATGTAGCCATTAGGAAAAATGGAATGAAATTTTCTTATTTATAATATGTTGAGTGAAATGAGTCAGAGGGAGAGGGACAGATATAGAACATAGAATACATGCAGTCATTTGTGGGATCTAAAACAAATAGACCCATAGTGGAGAATAATATATGAAGATAATAGAAAGGAGGGTCAGGAGGACTGGTCCACGGAAGGAGGCTTGCCACAAAGGAGAAGGGAGAGTGCAATTAGGATAGAGAAAGGATCACTATGACAATGATAGTTGGAAATGATCACCTTGGACAAGAACTGGGTGCTGAATGGAGGTACCCTTTCAGTAAAAATATTGCAATCTACAGTGCCTAAAGGGAAAAAAAAGAGAAAAGTGTTTGCCATAGAAGGCAGGCTTGGGGTGGGAATAGCTGGAGGGAAAATCTGGGATATTGGTGGCAGGGAATGTACATTGGTGAAGGCATAGATGTTGGAACATTGTATGATTGAAACTCAACCATCAACAATTTGTATACTCTTTTTTTTGGGGGGGGGGCACACCCGGCAGTGCTCAGGGGTTACTCTTGGCTGTCTGCTCAGAAATAGCTCCTGGCAGGCACAGGGGACCATATGGGACACCAGGATTCGAACCAACCACCTTTGGTCCTGGATCAGCTGCTTGCAAGGCAAATACCACTGTGCTATCTCTCCGGGCCCCAATTTGTATACTCTTATAGTGATTCAATTAAAAGTGAAAAAAAGAAAAACCCAACAAAGAATCCTAAGGACTGGAGAGATGGTGTGTCAGGTAGGGTGCTTGCCTTGCACAAGGTTGAGCTGGGTTAGATCTCTGGTATTCCATATGATACCCCACCCCCAAGGAGAAAATCCTGAGTGCAGACCAGAAACATCTTTGGGTGTCGCCCAAAATCTGAAACAGACAGAAAGTAAAAAAAAAAAAAAAAAAAAAAAAAAAAAAAAAAAGAACCTATTATGTGGCCAATTTTTGTTTGAATTGACTAATCATAGCCAGTTTTATAATTGTGTAAAGAATATCCATTAAGGGGCCGGAGCGGTGGCGCAAGGCGTAAGGCGTCTGCCTTGCATGTGCTGGCCTAGGACGGACCATTCCCTATGAACACCATGGTTCAATCCCCCAGTGTCCCATATGGTCCCCTAAGCCAGGAGCAATTTCTGAGGGCATAGCCAGGAGTAACCCCTGAGCGCCACTGGGTGTAGCCCCAAAACAAAAACAAAAAACAATAAAAAAAATATCCATGAGAATTTGGCTTAAAAATTATTCTTTCTGGAGGTGTCTTCTTCTTTGATCTGACCTAGGAAACATGTACTTTGAAAAAGAAGTAGATAGGTTTATTTTTTTAATTTATATTTAAAAATTTATTTTTCTATGGGACTGGGGGTTGGAGAGATCAGGAGAATAATGACTATACCAGACAGCATAAGACCATACCTGATGTGCTATCATTCTAACTCCAGCAGTAGTTACTTTTAGCGATACATATTTTATATACTCTCTGGATATGAGAAGTAACTCAAAGATAGGAAACTTTATCTCTGTGTTAGGAGCTTTCAGGTTTTAAAATCAGTGGCATATAAAATTATTTTAATTCCAAAGTTTATCCTCCATTGCATTTTCTTCCATTAAAGTACAGATGAAGCAGCTGGCTCTAGAGTAAGTGATTCTCAAACTTATACCATGAATCCAAATCAACTAAGACAGGGCCAGAGTGATTGCACAGTGGTAGGGCATTTGCCTTGCACATGGCCTAACCGGAATGGACTCAGGACGGACCTGTGTTTAATCCTGGCATCCCGTACAGTCCCCTGAGCCTGCCAGGAATAATTTCTGAGTTCAGAGCCTGGAGTAACCCCTGAGCACTGCAGGTGTGGCCCAAATCCCCCCCCCCAACCCCAAATCAACCATCATGATGATTAAAATTTTAGAATCTGGGGCCAGAGTGGTGGCAAAATCAGAAGGTGTCTTGCCAGAACTAGCCTAGGACGGACTGCCGTTTGATTCCCCAGCGTCCCATATGGTCCCCCAAAGCCAGGAGCGATTTCTGAGCATATAGCCAGGAGTAACCCCTGAGCATCAGGGTGTGGCCCAAAAACCAAGAAAAAAAAATCAGAATCTATAGGTAAGAGGGGTGCCTGAGAATTTGCATTGCTAATAGATTTCCAAGTGAATTCACCAAAACCAGGTTTATAGGCTTTGGCAATATGGAAGCCATTACACTACCCCCAATTCTTTTTTTTTTTTTTTTTTTTTGGCCTCCAATTCTTAAAACTGTTTTTATTCTGGGTAGGTGATACTTACCTGCCAGGAGAATCTTTGGGAAGGCTTTATGCTATATGAAAAATAGAACATAGATACCAGGCATATATTAGTTTAGAAAGGTAGATGAAATGGTTTACCTTCGTGGGGGCACATCTACCTGTGCTTAGGGCTTACTTCTGGTTCTGCACTCAGGGATCACTCCTGGAGGGATTTGGCAAAGCATAAAGGTTTCTGGGGATTGAACCTGGGTCAGCTGTTTGCCAGGCAGGCACTCTATTGGCTGTACTGTCCCTGGTCTGTTTATTAAATTGTATTTAAAACTCAAGTACATTTATTTTTATTTTATGTATATTAAATTTGTATATAGTAAACACTTATTTTTCTTGGTATACTGACACATCTATTTTTTTTTGACACATCTGTTTTTAACTTCTGAGTTATAATCAAATCTTTGAGGTTGAGGTTATACTTTACTCTCGGAGACTTTCCTGGTTGTATACTTAATTTGTTTTGTTTTGTTTTCATTTTTTTGACCACACTCAGCAGCACTTGGGGTACTCCTGGCACAGCACTCAGAAATCACTCTTGAAAGAGCATCCATATGGTCTTGGGGGACCATATGGGATGCTGGGGATTGAATCTGGTTCGGTTGCATGCAAGGCAAACACCCTACTGCTGTGCTATTTATTGCTCCAGCCCCGAGGTTGAATACTTAATTTTAACATGATGTGTGAAAGTGACTTTAGAAGTTCTCTGCAGTGTTTTTTTTCCTCTCTAAAAGGAAATGTCTTTCTTTTCTTTAGTTTGATTTTTTTTGGGCCACACTGTGCTGGAGGTAACTCATGATGCTTGAGGTGTAAGGGCTTGAACCTGGCCTCCTGACTTAGAGCATGTTCTCTAAACTGTTGAACCCTCTGACGCTGCCTTTCTGTTGTTTGGAATTGTTTGGCTGCAGCATTTTGCTACATGTTTTTACTTCTCTTTTTAAAAATAGAAGGTTGTGGCACAATGTAAGGAATTCCAGCAATACAACTCGTAGGGATATACTCTACAGGGGTCTCAAACTCGTGGCCCTCGGGCCTTTTGCGGCCCTCCGTACAACATTTTGTGGCTCTGCCCTAGAGGAATCTTGTTTTGTTTTGTTTTGTTTTAGTTGTTTGGGTCACACCCCCCAATGTTCAAGGCGTACTACTGACTTTGCACTCAAGGATCACCCCGACTTTGCCTCCTGCGACCCCCAGGTAAATTGAGTTTGAGACCCCTGCTCTAGGACCATAAAAATACTGTGCACTCTTATTTCACAGCAACACTATTTACAATAGCTGGAATCTGGAAACAACTCAGACAGATGAGTGGCTAAAGAAACTGTTCTACATATATACATTGGAATACTATGCAGCTGTTAGGAAAAAATGAATTCATGAAATTTGCTTATACATAGATGGATATGGAGATTATTATATTGAGTGAAATAAGTCAGAGGGAAACAGATAAACACAGAATAGTCTCACTCATATGTGGGATTGAAGAAAAAGAAAGACAGTATTATAATAATACCTAGAAGACAATAGAGATGAGGGCTGGAAGGACCAGCCCATGATAAGAGGCTTATCACAAAAAGTGTTAAGTGCAGTTAGAAAAATAACTACTATGACAGCGATAGAGAGAAATACAATGACTCTCAAAGACAGGCAGGGGATGGTTGAAGAGGGAGATGGGGACAGTGTTGGTATGAAAGTTGTGAAGGGTGTGTGTACATTTTATGGCTGAAACTCAGTTGCAAACGTGTTTATAACCATGGTGCTTAAATAAATTATATTAAAAATGCAAGGAATTACTTTTACTATCCCTTAGAGAATAGCAGAGAAAGTTTTTTTTTTTTTTTGTTCTGTTTTTGTTTTGGGGCCACAAAAACAGGTTATTCCTGGCTCTGTGCTCAGAAATTCTCCTGGTGGGTTCAGGGGTCTATATTGGATGCCAGGGATCGAACCCAGGTTGGCCATGTGCAAGACAAATGCCCTAATCATTGTGCTATAGTTCTGGCCCCTAAATTATTTTTATTTGGGTGGGGGGTTGTGCATTACCTAGTGCAGTGTTTTTCAAACTTTTTGTGCAAAGGCACACTTTTTTTTTTTTTTTTTTGGTTTTTGGGCCACACCCGGTGATGCTCAGGGGTTACTCCTGGCTATGTGCTCAGAAGTCGCTCCTGGCTTGGGGGATCATATGGGACACCGGGGGATCGAACCGCGGTCCATCCAAGGCTAGCGCAGGCGAGGCAGGCACCTTACCTCTAGCGCCACCACCCGGCCCCAGGCACACTTTTTTCATGAAAAAAAAAAATCACGAGGCACACCACCATTAGGAAGTGTTAAAAAAATTTAACTCTGTGACTATATTGACTATATATAAAGTAATTCTCTTGAATCAGAATCAAACACAAATTATTTTATAAATACTTTATTATGAGATAATAAAGAATTTTATAATGATTGGTCTATTTGTGAGCCGAAACCGCATGTTACGGATGAAATTGGAATTTTCCCCATGGCACACCAATGTGTGCCGGTACAGTGGTTGAAAAACGCTGATCTAGTAGTGGTGCTCCTGGCTCTTTCTTCAGCAATGACCCCTGGTGGTGCTCAGGGAATCATTTGCTGTGCTGGGGATTTGAATCATGGTTGGCTGGCTATGCACAGGCCATGTGCCTTACCTCTTGCCTTACTCTTGCATGCAGTGACTATAGAGAGAGGGATCACCTGGCAAGCATTTGATCTAGGTTCAATCCTCAGCGTCATTATGTCACTGGAGTCCTGCCAGGAGTGATCGCTGAGCCAGGAATAAGCCCAGAGTTCCATCAAGTGTGACCTCATCCCCACATAAAATGTTCTAGATTTCAACATACATTTAAAATATATGTAGAAATAGGTGCTGAGGTTCTCACTCACTGGCAGACCTTCTTCCTTACAGGAGTGAGGCTCAGGGCCAGAGTGGTGGCACTATAGGTAAGGCATCTGTCTTACAAGTGCTAGCCTAGGATGGACCGTGGTTTGATCCCCTGGTGTCCCATATGGCCCCCCCAAGCCAGGAGCGATTTCTGAGCACATAGCCAGGAGTAACCCCTGAACTTAACCGTGTGTAGCCTCCCCCCCCCCAAATAGAGTGAGGTTCATCAGCACTGTAAAAAATAAGATAAGTAACAACAAAAACCAAAAACCCAGGGGGTAGTATTAAATGCCCTTTGAATTTCATAATACCAGAAAGACTAGTAGGAACCAAGGCAAATAAGTTAAATTTACTTTGGCCTAATCAGATATTTAAGTTGCCTATTCTAAATCCATTTTGCAAAGCACAGTAGAAATATACTCATCTAATTTTCTGATGCTTCCTCTTTTCTAGGAGGTGTGATTGCCTATATCAGTTCTTCCAGTTCAGCCTCTAGCCCTGCCTCTTGTCATAGTGATGGTTCTGAGAACAGTTTCCAGTCTTCCTCTTCAGTTCCGTCTTCTCCAACTAGCTCTAATTCAGAGAATAATGGTAATCTCAAAAATGGTGAGCTGTCCAACATTGAAGGTATCTTGAAGAATGATCGGATAGATTGCTCTTTGAAAACAAGCAAACCGAGTGCACCTGGGATGACAAAGAATCATAGTGGAGTGACGAGTAAGTTTTCTAAAGATTACTGCTATTAATTGTAGATAATGCTTATTTTATTAATCTTTCATGAGGAGATGATATTTTTTGGGATTTAATCTTGATTTTTTTTTTTGGTTTTTCTTTGGGTCACACCCGGCAGCACTCAGGGGTTACTTCTGGCTCCATGCTCAGAAATCACTCCTGGCGGGCTCAGGGGACCATACAGGATGCTGGGATTAGAACCAATGACCTTCTGCATGAAAGGCAAACACTTTACCTCCATGCTATCTCTCCGGCCCTAATCTTCACTTTTTTATGAGTAACCATTATTTGATAGGTAAGAAATCATGGATGATGATAAAAAAAGTTTCAGCCTCAGGACAGCCATTGATTCTTGCCTCAGTTTGATCTGTGCGATTACATACACCGAGTGCATTTTGGGGGGTGGGGGGCCCCCGCACACCCAGTGGCACTCAGGAGTTACTCCTGGCTATATGCTGAGAAATCACTCCTGGCGGCTCTGGGCACCATATTGGATGCTGGGGATTGAACCCAGGTCTGCTGTATACAAAGCAAATATCCTACACACTATGCTATTGCTCTAGCACCACACATCTGGGTTTTTTGTTTTTTTTTTTTGTTTTTCTTAGGAGGGGTCACACCTGGCAGCGCTCAGGGGGGTTACTTCTGGCTCTGCTCTCAGATATCGCTCCTGGCAGTTATAGGGAACCATATGTGATGCAAGGATTCGAACCACCGTCTGTCCTGAATCAGCTGTATGCAAGGCAAATGCCCTACCACTGTGCTATCTCTCTGGTCCATACATTTGTTTTGGACCCACACCCAGTAAGCTCAGGGGATACACCTGGGTCCATACTCAGTTCATTCCTGGAGGTGGTTGGTGAACCATATGGGATGTTGGGAATCAACCCTATTGGACTTACACAAGGCAAATGGCCTACTTGCTGTGCTATCGCTCTAGCCCTTATCCTGTTGGCTTTAAATTAAAGTTTGATTGTTGCATATTCAGAAACCCTTACTATTATCAGATTTTAAAATCTTTGCATCCCCGAATATTTGGGCTTAGAAAATTATAAATAGGGTTGGGATAATCCATTGAGTAGTGGAATAGAGATCCTTGGGTGAGTGGAGATGAGACATCTGCTGTTAGGGAGGATCAAGATGGAATGAGAATTATGTGATTCCTATAGGTGGATTGAATTGATGAGCTGTATATATAGCATCATGTGAAGACATTTGTTTTCATTTTTTATTGATGGACTTCTTTACTTCTTAAGTCTTAACCAAAACAGTTTTCTTTCCCACTTTGTACTTCTGGTTTACTATACTTCTAGATTTACAAAATTTCAGTGTATGTTTAAAGTTACCAGGGGGGGGGGGTTGGAGCGCAGCAGTAGGGCATTTGCTTTGCACGCGGCTGACCCAGGACAGACTGAGGTTTGATCCCCAGCGTCCCATATGGTCCCCCAAGCCAGGAGCGATTTCTGAGCACATAGTAAGGAGTGACCCCTGAGTGTCACCGGGTGTGGCCTCAAAACCAAAAAAAAAAAAAAAAAAAAAGTTACCAGGAAAGAAAATGATAAACTTTCTGAGTTTTTATGGGAATAATTTCAAATTGTTTAAAAGAATATTTTGATTTCTTACTTGCTAATCTGATAAAGATATTTTATTTTTTTTAAAATTTAAATACTCTTATTATAAAGTTGTTTATAATTGACTTTTAGTTTTACAATGTACACCACTCTTCTTCACTCATGAATATTTCTCACCACCAGTGTCCCTGGTTTCCCCACCCATTCTCACCCGGCCGGCCTATGAAGCAGGCATTTTGCTTCTCTCTTTCTCTCCCTTTTTTTCCTTTTTAGATGCTGTAATTTGCATTATATGTTAATGAAGGGATTCTGTGCCTCTCACTTTATCTCCATCCAACACCCAATTATTGACCTGAATGATCAGTCCCAATTATAGTCATAGTGACCCCTTGTCTATACTAACTGCACTGCTCCACTGTTTCTGGCAAGCTTCCTACCATGGACTGGTCCTCCTGGCCTTACTCTCTATTTTCTTTGGATATTAAAACTATACTATTGATAAAGATTTTTCTTTTGCATTATAAATTATTTTTTACTTCTTACTATGCTTACTAGCTGAACTAAGTAAATTGGAAAGAAAATGAACAAGTTGAAGTTTTTCTTCCAGCTTTTCACTTTTTTGTCTGTTTGTACCTTAGAATTTAGTGGCATGGTTCTACTATGTAAAGTCTGTGGGGATGTGGCATCAGGATTCCACTATGGAGTTCATGCTTGTGAAGGCTGTAAGGTAAAGCATGCTTTTATTTCTTTAAGATAACTGGTTTTGGGGGTTGGAGAGAGAGTACAGTAGATAGGCCTCTTGCCTTGCATGCAGTCAATCTGGGTTCCATCCCTGGTAACCCCTGAGCATTGCCAGGAGTATTTCCTAAGTCAGAGTCAAGAGTAACTTCTGAGCATTGTCACGTGTGGCCTCAAAACAAAAAGAAAAAAACAATTTGGGATTAAAGAAAATTAGATTTGCCAGTTTCCATAATCCAGAAGAAAAGCCCAACTATTTTTGTAAAGTTATGGGGCCGGCGAGGTGGCGCTAGAGGTAAGGTGTTTGCCTTGCAAGCGCTAGCCAAGGAAGGACTGCGGTTCTATCCCTCGCGTCCCACATGGTCCCCCCAAGCCAGGGGCAATTTCTGAGCGCTTAGCCAGGAGTAACCCCTGAGCATCAAACAGGTGTGGCCTGAAAAACAAAAACAAAAACAAAAACAAAAAACCCGAAAGTTAAAATAGTTATATAGTATTTTAATGAAACTTTAGTATGTTTTTAATTTAAAATACTCCATGTTTTGCTCAATGCCTACCCCGTTCCCACTGATTTTGGGCCACACCAGCATTTCAGTGGCTTCTCTTAACTTAGTGCTGTGGGGAACTTCTGGTGATTCTTGGATGACCATGTGATGTGCTGGGGATCAAACACAGACCTCCTTCATGCAACCCTACTGAATTTCTTCCCTGATTCTCTTTAATGGTTTCAAGTAAAATACATTTTCTGTCTTATACATAATTATGATACAAAGTTAAGGACACCAATGTTAATG